>NC_090391.1:75495246-75795246 GCF_036365525.1 Heterodontus francisci
GGACGTTTGTGGACTCGTCTACTGAGGTAGCATGGGCCGAGGTTAGAAACAGGAGGGGAGAGGTCACCCTGCTGGGAGTCTTCTATAGACCTCTGAAGAGTTCCAGAGATGTAGAGGAAAGGATAGCGAAGATGATTCTTGACAGGAGCGAGAGTAACAGGGTAGTTGTTATGGGGGACTTTAACTTTCCAAATATTGACTGGAAATACTATAGTTCGAGTACTTTAGATGGGTCAGTTTTTGTCCAGTGTGTGCAGGAGGGTTTTCTGACACAGTAAGTAGACAGGCCAACCAGGGGCGATGCCACATTGGATTTAGTACTGGGTAATGAACCTGGCCAGGTGTTAGATTTAGATGTCGGTGAGCACTTTGGTGATAGTGATCACAATTCGGTTAGGTTGACCTTAGCGATGGGCAGGGACAGGTACATACCGCAGGGCAAGAATTATCGCTGGGGGAAAGGAAATTATGATGCGATTAGGCAAGATTTAGGATGCGTAGGATGGGGAAGGAAACTGCAGGGGATGGGAACAATCGAAATGTGGAGCTTATTCAAGGAGCAGCAACTGCGTGTACTTAATAAGTATGTACCTGTCAGGCAGGGAGGAAGTTGTCGAGCGAGGGAGCCGTGGTTGACTAAAGAGGTTGAAGCACTTGTCAAGAGGAAGAAGAAGGCTTATGTTAGGATGAGATGTGAAGGCTCAGTTAGGGCGCTTGAGAGTTACAAGCTAGCCAGGAAGGATCTAAAGGGAGAGCGAAGAAGAGCAAGGAGAGGACACGAGAAGTCATTGGCGGATAGGATCAAGGAAAACCCTAAGGCTTTCTATCCGTATATCAGGAATAAAAGAATGACTGGAGTTATATTAGGGCCAATCAAGGATAGCAGTGGGAAGTTGTGTGTGGAATCAGAGGAGATAGGGGAAGCGTTAAATGAATAGTTTTCGTCAGTATTTACAGCAGAGAAAGAAAATGTTGTCGAGGAGAATATTGAGATACAGACTACTAGGCTAGATGGGATTGAGATTCACAAGGAGGAGGTGTTAGTAATTTTGGAAAGTGTGAAAATAGATAAGTCCCCCGGGCCAGATGGGATTTATCCCAGGATTTTCTGGGAAGCCAGGGAGGAGATTGCAGAGCCTTTGTCCTTGATCTTTATGTCGTCATTGTCGGCAGGAATAGTGCTGGAAGACTGGAGGATAGCAGATGTTGTCCCCTTGTTCAAGAAGGGGAGTAGAGACAGCCCTGGTCATTATAGACCTGTGAGCCTTAGTTCGGCTGTGGGTAAAATGTTGGAAAAGGTTATAAGAGACAGGATGTATAATCATCTTGAAAAGAATAAGTTCATTAGCGATAGCCAGCACGATTTTGTGAAGGGTAGGTCGTGCCTCACAACACTTATTGAGTTTTTCGAGAAGGTGACCAAACAGGTGGATGAGGGTAAAGCAGTGGATGTGGTGTATATGGATTTCAGTAAGGCGTTTGATAAGGTTCCCCACGGTAGGCTATTGCAGAAAATACGGAAGTATGGGGTTGAAGGTGATTTAGAGCTTTGGATCAGAAATTGTCTAGCTGAAAGAAGGCAGAGGGTGGTGGCTGATGGCAAATGTTCATCCTGGAGTTTAGATACTAGTGGTGCGCAAGGATCTGTTTTGGGGCCACTGCTGTTTGTAATTTTTATAAATGACCTGGAAGAGGGTGTAGAAGGGTGGGTTAGTAAATTTGCGGATGACGCGAAGGTCGGTGGAGTTCCAGATAGTGCCGAAGGATGTTGTAGGGTGCAGAGGGACATAGATAGGCTGCAGAGCTGGGCTGAGAGATGGCAAATGGAGTTTAATGTGGAAAAGTGTGAGGTAATTCACTTTGGAAGGAGTAACAGGAATGCAGAGTACTGGGCTAATGGGAGGATTCTTGGTAGTGTAGATGAACAGAGAGATCTTGGTGTCCAGGTACATAAATCCCTGAAAGTTGCTACCCAGGTTAATAGGGCTGTTAAGAAGGCATATGGTGTGGTGGCTTTGATTAGTAGGGGGATCGAGTTTCGGAGCCACGAGGTCATGCTGCAGCTGTACAAAACACTGGTGCGGCCGCACCTGGTGTATTGCGTGCAGTTCTGGTCACCGCATAGGAAGGATGTGGAAGCTTTGGAAAGGGTGCAGAGGACATTTACTAGGATGTTACCTGGCAAGGAGGGAAGGTCTAACGAGGAAAGGCTGAGGGACTTGAGGTTGTTTTCGTTGGAGAGAAGGAGGAGGAGAGTTGACTTATTAGAGACATATAAGATCATCAGAGGGTGAGATAGGGTGGATAGTGAGAGTCGTTTTCCTCGGATGGTGATGGCAAACACGAGGGGACATAGCTTTAAGTTGGGGGGTGATAGATATAGGACAGATGTCAGAGGTAGTTTCTTTACTCAGAGAGTAGTCGGGGCGTGGAACGCCCTGCCTGCAACAGTAGTAGACTCGCCAACTTTAAGGGCATTTAAGTTGAAATTGGATAGACATATGGATGAAAATGGAATAGTGTAGGTCAGATGGTTTCACAGGTCGGCGCAACATCGAGGGTCGAAGGGCCTGTATTGCGCTGTAATGTTCTAATTCTAATTCTAATTCTAATTCTGAACATAGAGGGGAGTTCACACAATTTTTTATGCAGAGTGGGAGCACCCTCCATTTTATATGTAGTGGGGGAGCTCACTCCGTTTTATGTGCAGAATAGAGGGAGAAGTGGAGAGCTACTCTTACTGGTAATCTCTCTCCTTCTCTACCTTCCCTTCTCATCTTACTCACTCAATCACTCGTTTCCCTCTCTGCTGCTCTCTCCGTGTTTATCTCTCGCCTCTTCTCTGACTATCTGTATCTCCCTCTGTACTCTCTCAATCCCAATCTCTCGCTGTGTCACACCTTCCAGGCTGCTGCACACAGCTATGCAGTAACACTGACCGAGACTCTCCATCCCAATCTCTTCCTCTTTCTCTCTGGTACTCTCCCCCCATTGCTATCCTTCCCTCTTTCTGTTGCACTCTCTTTATATCTATCCCTGTCTTTCTCACTGATGCTCTCTCTATTCTGGATGGAGGAGGAGAAAAAGAGGCACATATAGACTCAGCTTTAGTCTGTATCTAGCTCCACACTATATGTGCCCTGGGAGTGTTTGATATAACAGAGAGGATGGATATTTTCCCAATAGCTAACTAATAGCTTGCCAAATTTGATGTGACAGTGTTGATGGAGATTTACTCTGTTTCCCTGGAATTTAGAAGGGTAAGGGGTGATTTGAACAAAGTTTAACGTGTTGATTGGGGTGCCAATCAAGTCGGCTGTTTTGACCTGGAAGGTCTCGAGCATCTGGAGTGTTGTAGGTCTTGCACTCATCCAGGCAGGTGGAGATATGCCATCACACATCTGAATTAGCCTTGTAGGTGGTGGAAAGGCTTTGGGGAGTCAGGGGGTGAGTCACTTGTCGCCACAGTACTGATGTGATTTCTTCAGTTCAGATCCTGGTCAATGTCTCCCCACTATGTTGAACATGGGGGATTCAGCGATGGGATAATGCTTTGACTGCCAAGCAGAGGCAGTTGGATTCACTCTTGGTGCAGATGCTCATTGCCTGTCAGTGTGCTATTTTCTGTGTGTGTCTTTTTCTGTGCTCTGGGACCAATTTTCTCATGGGAACGTCATAATGCTGCGTCATAATTAACTAGTTAGCAAAATGAATGCGCATGGACTAAACGGGACAGTGACAGAGTGGATACGACATTGGCTAAGGGACAGAACACAGAGAGCAGTGGTGAATGGTTGGTTCAGACTGGAGGGCGGTATCTTTGTCTAACATAATCTTACACACTTCTAAAATATCTCCCCTCAATCTCCTTTGTTCTTAGGAGACCAAACCAAGCTTTTCCAACCTAAGCTTGAAAATAAATTCCATCATGCCTGGAACCATTCTGGTAAATCTCCTCTGCACCGTCTCAAGGACCGTCACCTCTTTCCTCACACTTCTCCAGTTGGGGCCTAAACAGAGCTTTCTAAATGTTCAGCATAACCTCCCTGCTTTTGTACTCACTGTATACAGTGTACATTGTGGCACAGGGGTATTCCCCAGTGGTTTGGATTTGGACCAGTGAACTTTCTGATATATATTAATGACTTGGACTTGGGTTTACAGGGCAAAACTTCAACATTGTGCCATATGCAATGTAATAAACAGGGACGGGAATAGTAGTAGTCGTCAGGAGGACAGAGGCAGTCTGGTGAAAAGGTCAGACACATGGCAGGTTAACTTCAATGCTGAGAAATGTAAAATGATGCATTTTGGAAGGAAGGCTGAGGAGAAGCGACATAAACGAAATGGTACAATGTTAACATGGGTGCCGGGGCAGAGAGATCTGGGATTTCATTTCTGTCACTTTTTAGTTCTTCAAGATTCAATTTGGTCTTCCAATCTTTGAGTTGAATTTAGCTTCAGCCTGAAAAAATGTTAGCAAACGTGTTGGGAAATGTGTCAAAAGCTGTTTCCGTTCAGACATTCCTGCATTCTGGAAGTGTGAGCTATCTTTGCGAGACAGGAAATAGGGGTCTTTAAATCGACCTGCAGGTTTTGGTTGAAGCAATAAGGTGATAATGTGAATTATGACCCTTGCAGATACACAGAATTGAAGGAACACGCCATGACGTAGTTTACCAATGTCTGACCAACTTCAAAGACTTCGGTAACATGGAGGAAGAGGAGAAGGGAACAATATACAAAACCTGAGGCAGTCAGCCAACGGCAGTAGGAAAATGGATCTCTTTTTATGGGTTTTACTTTGAAGGCCTGAGCTGATGATTGAAAAAGCAGGAGTTCAAATCACACACTGGGCTGTTGTGAATTTGAATTCTGCTTCTGCTGGAAAAAAAGATAAATCTGGAATTAAAAAACCTCTCGGATGGTCTTTTGTCTTCGAGTGCAAAGTCCGTTTGTGTCTCAGTTTTGCTGTATTTACGAATGATTTAAGATGATGGGATAGAATCCCTCATACACAAGTTTACCAATGACACAAAAATAGGCAGCATTGTAAGCAGTGTAGCTGAAAGCATCAAAAAGACAATAAGATATTAATATCTTAAGAGAATGGGCAAAACTGTGGCAGACAGATTTCAATGTCAGCAAAAAAGACTAGAACAGAATCCTTCATAAATGGTGAAAAACCACAAACACTGCAGGTCCAAAGAAACTTGGGGTATCCATGCACATTTGAGTGCAGTGTAAATTTACCAGAATTATAACTAGACTTCACGGGTTAAATTATGAGGTGATGTTACACAAACTGGGGATGTTTGCATTGGAATTGAGGAGGATCAAGGTGATTTGATCAAAGTTGTTGATGTATTAAGGGGAACTTATAGTTTCCTTTGGGAGGAACCATTTCGGCAGCTTGGGAACATCGGAGCAGGAGTAGGCCATTCAGCCCATCGAGCCTGCTCCGCCATTCAATACTATTACGGCTGATCATCCACTTCAATGCCTTGTCCCAGACTATCTTCATATCCCTTTATGTCGTTGGTATTTAAAATCTGTCAATTACTGTTTTAAACATACTCAATGACCGAGCTTGCACAGCCTTCTGGGATAGAGATGTTCAAAGATTCACAACCCTCTGAGTAATGAATCTTCTCCTCATCTCTGTCCCAAGTGGCTTCCCCCTTATTTTTAAATTGTGTCCCCTGGTTCAAGACTCCCCAACCAGGAGAAACGTCTTACCTGCATCTACCCTGTCTATCTATCACGTTACCCCAGGGTCTCCACACAGCCTGTCTCCAAGTCCTCCTGCTTCTAAAGTGTCTCAGGGTCTCCTGGCACTTTCGATCTTTCTGCTTCTGTCTCTATCCCTCATTATCTCTCTGTTCTCTCTCCTTTTCTATCTCTCCCTGTCTCTCTGTTACTCGACCTCTGTCCCTCTGTCACTGACAATCACTCTCTCCCACCATGTTGTTTATCATTAGGGGTCGAGTTAAATCACAGACAAAATAAACACTTCACCTGTCGGCCCCGGAACGAATCGCAAAATTTGTGGATATTTTATGTCTGTATTCAGACAATATAGACAGCAAAGTATATTATTTGATGGGATGCTGCAAATCGATTTACACTAGTACGGAAGGACACATAACTTCAAAACAATTATTCACATGTCTTGTCCAACTTAAAAACAGATTCGACCCGATAATGTAATCAATGCCAACACGATTGAGTTTGTTGGAGTACCTTAAGATTTACTCAGTATGACTTTCAGAAATTAAACATTACACATGCAGTGCAAGATTAAAGATTACACATGGGTTAGGTTACTTAGAATTCCAGTATAATAACACTAAAATCCCAGTGAATATTCCTGGAAAATCAATGCTGCAAATGATCCCCACAGACTCTCACCTAGTCTGTGTCTTTAATCTCACCAAGTTCCCACTGATCGATGATCAGTCGTTCAAGAGGGATTTTCTTCCAGTAGCTGGTCTGGATATCTGGACTGCCGTGTCAGATAAAGGAAAGGGACCTCCTTATATCCAGGACTGACTCTCACTCAACGGTCGTGCACCATGTCACTGGACTCAGTGTTAGGTTCTTTCCCTGCATGATCAATCACTATGTTTGATCGATATCTTTTCCTATACTGCCTGGACCACCCCACACACACATTGCATTTGCTTCTACATTCCAAGCCTCACCCGTACCTAATTTCTTGCCATCAAAAATCTCCATTGTCTTATCCATATCCTGCCTTCTTGTAAGTCCAGTCCTTTGGTCATTTACTGTCCATATCTTGTCTTAGGAATGCAGCACATAGAACATAGAACATAAGAACATAAGAACTAGGAGCAAGAGTAGGCCGTCCGGCCCCTCGAGCCTGCTCTGCCATTCAGTAAGATCACGGCTGATCTTTTCGTGGACTTAGATCCACTTACCCGCGCTCTCACCATATCCCTTAATTCCTTTATTGTTCAAGAAGATATCTACCTTAGCTTCAAAAACGTTTACTGAAGAAGCGTCAACTACTTCACTGGGTGAGGAATTCCATAGATTAACAACCCTCTGGGTGAAGAAGTTCCTTCTTAATTCAGTCCTAAATCTGCTCCCTCTAATCTTGAGGCTATGCCCTCTTGTCCTAGCTTTACCTGCCAGTGGTAACATCCTCTCTACTTGTATCTTATCTATTCCCTTCATAATTTTGTATGTTACTATAAGATCGCCCCTCATTCTTCTGAATTCCAATGAATGTAATCCCAATCTACTCAGTCTCTCCTCAGAAGGCAACCACCTCAACTCCGGAATCAACCTAGTGAACATTCTCTGCACCTTCTACAGTGCCAGTACATCCTTTCTCAGGTAAGGAGACCAAAATTGCACAGTACTTCAGGTGCGGCCTCATCAGTACCTTATACAGCTGCAACATAACTTCTCTGCTTTTAAACTCAATCCCTTTAGCAATGAAAGACATATTTCCATTTGCCTTCCTAATTACTTGCTGTACCTGCAAACTAACCTTCTGCGATTCATGCAGAAGGACACCCAGGTCCCTCTGCATAGCAGCATGCTGTAGCTTTTTACCATTCAAGTAATAATCCTTTTTACTGTTACTCCTACCGAAATGAATGAATTCACATTTATTAGCATTGTATTTCATCTGCCAGACCTTTGCGCACTCACTCAATGTATCTATGTTCCTCTGCAAAGTTTCACAGTCATCTGCACACTTTGCTCTGCCACTCATCTTAGTGTCATCTGCAAACTTTGACACCCTACACGTCGTCCCCGACTCCAAATCAACTATATAAATTGTAAATAATTGCGGTCCCAACACCGATCCCTGAGGCACACCACTAGTGACTGAGTACCAAGCAGAATAGCACTCATTTATCCCCACTCTCTGCTTCCTGTTAGTCAACCAATCCTCGATCCATACTAATACTTTACCCCTAATGCCATGCGTCCTTATCTTATGCAGCAGCCTCTTGTGCGGCACTTTGTCGAAGGCCATGTGGAAATCTAGCTACACCACATCCACTGGGTCCCCATTGTCCACCTTGCTCGTAATGCCATCATAGAATTCCAAAAGATTTGCCAAGCATGACCTACCTTCATGAACCCATGCTGCGTCTGCCCAACGGGACAATTTCTATCGACATGCCCTGCTATTTCTTCCTTGATAATAGACTCAAGCATCTTCCCCAATACAGAGGTTAAGCTAACCGGTCTATAATTCCCCATCTGTAGGAGCACTAGGCAAGTCGCGGGAACCCACAAGATAGGCACCAAGGGAATACACAAGGGTGAATCGTTCAGTTCTGTTTGTATAATTCGATGTGTTCTTGGATAAAGATGTTCATAAAAGGTTTTTGATGGTGTTTGTTTTATTGCAGGATGGTGACCAAGGGGATGCTGTGATGGGGCGAATCAGATGTGTGTAATGGTGGAGACTGGGGGATCCATGGTGGCAAATGTGAAGTTTTGCTTTGGGAAGTGGAATCCCAACAGACACTCTCCGGCAGCCTGTCCGGGTTGAGGCCGTCCAGAAAATATCTTCCCTGCCTCCTCCTCCTCCTCTTGAGATGGCCTCCGGACTCCTGGTGCCAATGCCTGTGTTCTATTGATGATGATATGAATGGTGCAGCAGAACATCATGATCTTGGACAACTGCTCCAGTGTGTACTGTAGGGCTCCCCTGAGCGTTTCATTGAGGGCATGGAGGGATTCAAACACAAGGATGAGAACATTAAAGTTAAGGTGATGCCAGACCGGGATCCAATGTAGATCAGTGAGCACAGGGGTGATGGGTGATCGGGATTTGGTGTCAGTTAGGATACAGGCAGCAGAGTTCTGGATGGGCTGTGGATAACGGAGGTTAATAACCGGGAGGGTGACGAGGATAGAATTGGAATAGTCAAGTGTGGATTTAACAAGGGCACCGATGAGGGTTTAAGCAGCAGATGGGCTGAGGCAGAGATGGAGACAGGTGATATTACAGATGTAGTATTCGGCAGGGTTTGTGATGGAGAGAGTATGGAGATGCACTCAGCTCAGGTTTAAATAGAACGCAGAGGTTGTAAACAGTCTGGTTCAGCCTCAGACATTGGGCAGGGTGGGATATCTGTTTCGCAGATAGGGAATGGAGGTTGTGCAGGAGGTCAATGACATTGGCTTTAGTCTTCCCAATACTTACATTGCCGAACAGTAATTCAGTGAAACGGTGTTGGCAGATCTCGTGGCTGGAAATGGAGACAGCAGCAGCAAAGTTGAGAGAGTAAATGACAAGAACTGTAATAGCAATGGTTTATAGGGCTAATAGCCAGGAATAACAACAGGAACAAGGAGGAGAGAGTAAATTACAGGGGCAGTAATGAAGTTAAATATGGTTTATAGAATTAATAGCTATATCGACAGAGACTTACCAGGGACACTAACAATAGCAAGGATGGGATGGTAAACGTATTGAATAATCTGTAGTGTGAGATAAATTCGACTGTATATTGAGTACCAATAATGTGTAGAAAGGGCATGAAGATCCGAGGATAAACTCCTGCCCATTGTTGTAACATTCCAATCTATTATTCTCAGATTCTGATCTATCCTCTCCCTCTCTGTTGAGCTGCTCATCACTGTTAGTGCTGGGGGTGATGCACCCGCTGACGCTATGGTTAATATATTGAATGGAGTCCTGTATTAATAGAAGAGGGAAATCCTCCAGTGATCCAATTCGGGCCCATGGAATCAGACATTAATTACAGTCACTGAACAAGAAGCTTCAGTTAACTCTTTTCAGTCCAACACTTTTTATATCACAAGAAAGTGGAACATTTGCCCAGTCTGGATGGGAAGTGTGAGGGATGCTGAGGGACGAAATGGTGGAAATAGCAGAGGCACTGATAATGATCAAATCCTGGAGGGTGGAATTAGAATACGTGGATTATTTTTTGACCAGCACAGACATGATAGGCAAGTGGCCTCTTTCTTTCCCGTAAACCTGCTATGATTCTATGATGCAACCCAGGCAAAGTTGAAAGAGAAGATAAGTCAGACATTAGAGGGGGTTATAGTTGATAAAGAGGCAGTATTAGCTGGGCTGTCTGTACTGAAAGTGAATATAGCACCAGGGCCAGATGAGATGCATCCAAGAATACTGAGGGAAAGAAGGGTGGTGGTGCCAGAGGACTGGAGAATTGCAAACGTTACACTCTTGTTTAAAATGGGTGTAAAGATAAGCCCAACTACTCCAGTTTAACTGCAGTGGTGGGAAAACATTTAGAAAAAATTATTCGGGACAACATCTATAGTCTGATGGCCAAATGTGGGTTAGCTAAGGAAGCCAGCCTGGATGGCATAAGGGAAAATCATGTTTAACTAACTTGCTGGAGTTGTTAGAGGAGGTAACAGAGAGGGTTGATGAGGGCAGTACTGTTAATGTGGAGTACAGGGACTTGCAAAAGGCGTTTGATACTGCGCCGCACAACAGACTTGTGAGCGAACTTGTAACTCCTTGAATAAAAGGCACAGTAGCAACAGGGATACGAAAGTGTCTGAGGGATAGGAAACACAGAGTAGTAGTTAATGGCTGTTTATATGGCTGGAGGAAGGTTTGCAGTGGAGTTTCCCAAGTATCAGTGTTGGGACCCTTGCTTTTCCTGGTGCATATTATTGACATAGACCTGGTGTTCAGGGAAAAGTGTCAAAGTTTGCAGATGATACAAAAGGTTGTGAAATGTGCGATCGATAGTGTATAACTTCAAAAGGCCATAGACAAGTTGGTGGAATGGGCAGACAGGTGGCACTGTCAGAGAAATGTGAGGTGATTAATTTTGGTAGGAAGAATACGGAGAGACAGTGCAGAATAAAGGATAAAAAACTAAAGGCGGTGCAGGAACAGAGGGATCAGGGTGCATATGTGCATAAGTCATTGGTGTAAGCACGACAGGTTGAGAGAGCGGTTAATAAAGCATAGCGCATCCTGGTCTTTGTTAATAGGGGCACAGAGTACCAGAGCAAGGAAGTTATGTTGAACCTTTATAAGACTCTAATCCGGCCTCAGCTGGAGTATTGCGCACTGTTCTTGGCAATATAGTTGAGGGAAGGAATGAGAGCATTGTAGAGAGTTCAGAAAAGATTCGAGACAATGGTTCCAGGGATGAGGAATTTCAGTGAAGAAGGTAGACAGATTGGAGAAGCTAGGACTGTATTCCTTGGAGAATTGCAAGGCTGAGAGGTGATTTATTAGACGTATCATGAATCATGTGTCATATATTCATAGATTTGCACAGGCCCTTCATTCCATTGTGTCTGTGCCGGCTTCAAGCACCGACCTGTTCCAATACCATTTCCCAGCACTTGGTCCGGAGCCTTGCATGCCATGGCGTTTCAAGTGCACATCTAAATACTTCTTAAATGTTAGGAGGGTTCCTGCCTCGAACAATTTCAGGAAGTGTGTTCCAGATTTCAACCACCCTCTGGGTGATTTTGATTTCCACAAATCACCTCTAAACCTCCTGCCCCTTAACTTAAATCTAAGTCCCCTGTTGTTGACACTTCCACTCAGGAAATCGTTTATTCCTATCTATCCAATCAATGCTCCACATTATTCTGTGTGCCTCAATCATGCCCGCTCTCAGCATTGTCTGTTGTAAAGAAACGAACTCAAGCCTTTTCAGTCTCTCTTCATAGCTTAAATGCTCCAGCCCAGGAAACATCCTGGTGAATCTCCTCTGCACACTCTCCAGTGCAATCACATCCTTCCTATAGTGTGGTGCCCAGAACTGTCACAGTACTCCAGCTATGGCCTAACTATCGTTTTGTACAGCCCCATCATAACCTCCCTGTTCTTAAATTATATGCCTCGGATAATAAAGGCAAGTATCCCGTATGCCTTCCTAACCACATTATCTACCTGTGCTGCTGCCTTCAATGAAGCTTGAAGCTGAGCGCACCTGAATCTTAGGGAGGGAACCTAAATCTTAGCAGACACTCTTCGACAGCCTATCCGTGCCAAAGGTATCACAAAAATATCGTCACTGCCTCGTCCTCCTCCTGAGGTGGGCTCTAGATTCCTGGTGTTCTGTGTGCTCATGTTGGTGATGATATAAAGGGTGCAGCAGAAGACAATGAACTTGGACACCTGCTCCAGTCTGTACTGGGGGGCTTCCCCTGAGCGGTTCAGACATTGGAAGCATTGCTTCATCACAACGATAGTCTGCTCCACGATGTCCGTGCTGACTCCACTGCTCACGTTATACATGGTGTAAATTGCATGTGGTTGGTTGGAGGTGGGAGGTGGTTTGGGGGTGCAGAAACATGAGCTCTTTCTAGAGGGAGTTTCCTTTGTCTCCGAGGAGCCACATTCTGGTTCTCTGTGATATATTCACCTCACCCGACATAGGTGGCCTCCATCACCTAGCGGATAAATCAGTGGACAACACACAGTCCTCACAACTGCAGGTCAGCTGGTCCAACTTCAGTGGTGGGAAAAAAAAGAAACAATAATCGGGAGGGGCAAGTGCTGGGAAGAGCCATTTTGAGAGTTTTAAGGTAATTCAGGATAGCCAGCATAGATTTACAAAAGGAAGCTCATGCTTGACTAATCTAATTGAATTCTTTGATGATGTAAAAGAGGAGGTTGATGAAGGGAATGTGATGGATGTTGTCTATATTGGTTTCAAGAAAGTCTTTGATGAAATACCACCTTAGTGCTAGTGAGGGTAGAAATTGAAGGATAAGGCAAATGAATGCGTGGCTGAAGAGCTGGTGTAAGCGGGAGGGCTTCTCTACTTCGATCATTGGGATCTCTTCTGGTGCAGAGGTGACCTGTACGAGAAGGACGGGTTGCATGTAAACTGGAAGGGGCCCAATATCCTTGCGGGGAGTTTTGCCAGGACTACTCGGGAGGGTTTAAACTGGTCTTGCAGGGGGGTGGGACCCAAAGTAGAAGTCTCTCCGCTGAGATAGTGGAGGCAAATGTACAGGATAAAGCAATCAAGCCCAATAGACAGGACGGGCAGGGGCAGGACAGGGAGCATGGAAGGTCTGATAGGCTAAACTGCATTTACTTTAATGTAGGGAGCCTTACAGGTAAGGCAGATGAACTCACAGCATGGATTGGTACATTGAATTGTGATATTATAGCTATTACGGAAACGTGGTTGAGGGATAGGCAGGACTGGTAGCTCAATGTTCCGGGGTACCAATCCTTCCGGCGTGACAGAGGTGGAGGTAAGAGAGGAGGGGTAATTGCACTATTAATTAGGGAGGACATCACGGCAGATTTAGACAGGATATCACGGGGGCGAATGTCCAGCGAGGCCATATGGGTAGAACATAGAAATAAGAAAGGGGTGATCACTTTGATGGGATTTTCTCATAGCCCTCCTCAATAGTCAGAGGGAAGTGGAGGAGCATATATGAAGGGAAATCACAGATAGGTGTAGGAATTACAGTGTTGCAATAGTAGGTGATTTTAACTTCCCTAATATTGACTGGGATTGCCTTAGTGCTAAGGGATCAGATGGGGAAGAATTAGTTAAGTATGTCCAGGACAGTTTTCTGTAACAGTATGTGGATGGCCCTACAAGAGATGGGGCTACACTCGACCTCCTCTTAGGAAATGAGGATGGGCAGGTGGTTGATGTGACAATGGGGGAGCACCTTGGAACGAGTGACCATAACTCTATTAGCTTCAAGATAGTTATGGAAAAGGATCGAACTGGCCCTGAGGTTGAAGTATTAAATTGGAGGAAGGCTAATTTCGATGGCATCTGACAGGAACTCTCAGAAGTTGAATGGGAGAGGCTGTTTACAGGTAAAGGGACGTCTGGCAAGTGGGAGGCTTTTAAAAGTGAGATAGGAATAGTTCAGGGCCGGCATGTTCCTGCTAGATGGAAGGGCAAGGCTGGCAAGTTTAGGAAACCTTGGTTGACAAGGGTTATTGAGAGTCTGGTCAGGACAAAAGAAGGAGGCATATGTTAGGAATAGGCAGCTGGGATCGAGCGTGTCCATCGAGGAGTATAGGGGATGTGGGAGTACACTTAAGAAGGAAATTAGCAAGGTGGAAAGGGGCCATGAGCTTTTTCCAGGCAGATAAGATTAAGGACAATCATAAAAGATTCTATAAGTGTATTCAAAGTAAAAGGGTAGCTAGGGAGAGAGTAGGTCCCCTTAAGGATCAGTGTGGCAATCTATGTGTGGAGCCACGGCAAATGGACGTGGTTTTAAATGAATATTTCTCGTCAGTATTTACACCGGATAAGGTCATGGAGGCGACTGAGTTCAAGGGACGGAACGGCGATATCCTGGAGCATATCAGCATTACAAAGGAGGAGGTGTTGGAGGTTTTGAAGCGCATTAAAGTGGATAAATCCGCAGGACCTGACCAGGTGTATCCTAGGATGCTATGGGAAGCAAGGAACGAGATTTCTTGTGCCCTGGCAGACATTTTTGTATCATAGTTAGCCACAGGTAAGGTACCAGATGACTGGAGGATAGCTAATGTTGTGTCTTTATTTAAGAAGGGCAACAGGGATAAGCCAGGGAACTACAGGCCCGGTGATTCTTGCATCAGTGGTGGAAAAGATATCGCAAGGGATTCTGAGAGACAGGATTTATACGCATTTGGAAAGACAAGATCTGATTAGGGATAGTCAGCATGGCTTTGTGCATGGTAAATCATGTCTCACGAATTTGAGTTTTTCGAGGAGGTGACCAAGAGGATTGATGAGGGCAGGGCGATGGAGGTGGTCTACATGGACTTTAGCAAGGCTTTTGACAAGGTCCCGCATGATAGGCTGGTCCAGAAGGTTCGAATGGATGGGATCCAGGGTGAGCTAGCAAATTGGATACAAAATTGGCTTTGTGATAGGATGCAGCGGGTGGTAGTGGAGCGTTGTTTTTCAGATTCGAGGCCGGTGACCAGTGCTGTGCCATAGGGATCAGTGCTGGGCCCTCTGTTGTTTGTCATATATATGAATGACTTGGATGTGAATGTAGGAGGCATGATTAGTAAGTTTGCAGATGACATCAAAATTGGTGGTATTGCAGACAGTGAAGAAGTTTGTCTACGATTATAACAGGAAATAGATCAACTGGGAAAGTGGGCAAGGGATTGGCAAATGCAATTTAACGCAGACAACTGTGAAGTGATGCATTTTAGGAAGTTAAACCAGGGCAGGGCATATACAATGAATGTCAGGCCCAGGGGGGTGTTGTTGATCAGAGAGACCTTGGGGTGCAAAAACATCCTTCCCTAAAAGTGGCAACAAAGGTAGACAGGGCGATGAAGAAGGCATATGGCATGCTTGCCTTCATCGGCCAAGGCATTGAGTGCAAGAGTTGGGACGTCATGTTACAGTTGTACATAACGTTGGTAAGGCCGCATTTGAAGTACTGTGTGCAGTTTTGGTCGCCGCACGACAGGTAAGATGTGATTAAGCTGGAGAAGGTGCAGAAAAGATGTACAAGGATGTTGCCTGGTTTGGAGGGCTTGAGTTACAAAGAGACATTGGATAGGCTGGGTCTGTTTTCCCTGGAGTGAAGGAGGCTGAGAGGGGTCATGATAGAGGTATATAAAATTATGAGAAGCATAGATAGTGTAGATAGCCAGAATCTGTTTCCCACGGTAAGGGTGACTTGAACTAGAGGGCATAGATTTAAGGTGAGAGGGAGAAGGTTTAGGGGGGATCAAAGCTGTACATTTTTCACACAAAGAATAGTGGGTATCTGGAATGAGCTGCCTGAGGAGGTGGTGGATGCAGGAACAGTAGCAACACTAAAGAGGCATCTGGAAAGGTACTTGATTGAGCAAGGCTTGGAGGGTATGGAATTAATGCAGGCAGGTGGGATTAGTATAGGTAGGCATTATGGCCGGCATGGACTAGGTGGGCTGAAGGGCCTGTTTCTATGCTGTGCGACTCTATGACTCTATTAAAGTTCAATTACCAAAATTGAGTCTCATGGATGGGAGGATCAGTGACAAATTGGATTTTAAAAATGGTTTATGTACAAAAAAGACAGTTTGTCATAGTGATGACTATGAACTGTTCATTTATCCCCCTGTGTATTGATTGTGGATCTCTATTTAACCAGTTACTGTAGATATATCCCCTTTGTGTACAGGTTGAGGACTTCTATTTCACAATTAACTGCAGATTTAACCCCTGCGTGTTCGTTGTGCGCCTCTACTTAACTGTTTACAATAGATATCTCTGCCTGTGTATTAGTTGTGGATCTCTATTTTAAAATCTAATTGTCGAATCTTCCTTGTTTGTTGTTGTGGACGTCTAATTAACAATATTCGTAGATTTATGTCTTGTGTATTGGCTGTGGATCTCTATTTAACAGTTATCTGTAGATTAAGCTCGCTGTGTATTGGTTGTGAATTTCTATTTAAAGGTTAACTGTCGATTTATCCTCTGTGTATTAGTTGTACACCTCTATTTGACGAGTAAGTGTAGATTTTTCACCCTGTGTATTGGTTGTGGACATGTTTTTAACAATTACATGTAGATTTCTCCACTGTTTATTGGTTGTGGATCTCTATCTAACAATTATCTGTAGATGTATCCTCTGTGTATTGGTTGTGGAACTTTATTTAACAATTAACTGAAGATTTATCCCCCTGTGCATTGATTGTCGCTTTCAATTTACCAATTAGCTACAGACTTATCCACCTGAATGTTGGTTGTGACTCTCCATTTACCAATTAACTATAGACTTACCCCCCTGATTACTGGTTCTGGGCCTCTATTTAGAAATTAACTGTTTATATATCACCCTGTGCATTGGTTGTAGATCTCTACTGAATAATATACTGTATATTTATCTCCTGTGTATTGACTGAGGGCAATACAATACTTCAAGATGGCTCCTGGGCTGGAAGCTCCCTAGCTGTTCAACTCGATCCATGGCCATCTGCTCCCATCACTAACGTTTTCTCCCCCAATCTGCCCTCTTAAACTGTTTAAATTCCCCTGGCTCTTTAAATCAGTTCATTTTAGCCGTATCTAAAGGCTAACAGTTAGTTTAGTGTATGTTACCTGGGCCCACTGCCCTCCCCCAGCCACCCCTGCTCTTTGTTTCCTCAATGAAATTGATCTGGATGAAACTGACGAGCACAGCTGCCGATTCTTCAAGCTTCGATCCTGCTGTCTTCACTGCCCAGAGTGTCTGCAGCCACGGCGTGCGGTAAGTCCATTGAGGTGAAGAAGGAACAGCGGGACCCGAGAGAAGTCCTGAGAAAAGGTGCCCCGAACACCCAAAAAATCCACGAACGGCCCCCCCGACCGCAACTTCAAAGCGCCCGCGGGAGATGGCTCGGAGAGCATCTGCAGCGCACTGTCGGCAATGCTGCATGCCTTTATTTAAACCACTGCAAAAAAAAAAACCCTTAGCTAATGTAATCACCTCTAAGTCTGCCAAATGATGCTTCACCTCCCGAAGGACGTGGATGAGCTTTCCGGAAGTCGATGGTGGGCACTGAGGAAACGGCTTATTACCTGCACCAGCTTCCCCCCCTCCCCCCCTTTACCCCCTTCCACCACCCCCGTCCCCTTCCCTGCTCCACACTCTCAGCTCACCCCCTCACAACGACGTCCCAGCCCGCACCCCCTCGCACCATCTTCACCCCGCACCCCCTTCCCCTGCACCCGCCCACCCCCTCCCTCTACCCCTCCCCCTTGCATCCCCACCACCCACCGGCACCATCCTACACCTGTGTAGGGTCCCCAACAACCTCACTGCCTTATGGGCGTCTCGGGAGAGACCAAGGCTAAGGGAGTAAACCCTAACAGATAATCCGGAGCGGAACCCCGTAGGCGGTCATGTGTCACCTTTGGCATGTTTCCGGCAGTTCCTGCAGCCATACTGGTGCCAAACGTCGTGTCCTGCACTCCTTTGGACCCCACCAGAAAGGCCGAGAGGGGGGTTTTGACGACTGGGCAACTCTCAACCTCCATAAATTTTCCCAGGCATAAGCCATGGAGAGGTCACTCTATAGTTGCCTCACAGCGACTAAAACAACACGGAAGGCAGCAGTTACGGGTTATAAGTCCAGATAAATTGGCGTAGAAACTGGGCGCCACGGGTTGCCTTTGTCGGAGGGAGAGGTCATTGCACCTCACTGGACAGCTACCGCCCGCCTCAAACCGGGCAGCCCCCGGTCAATAAGGTTCTGTCCCGCCACAGTCTGCCTGCTTCAATGGGTGCTTGGAGCTCAGGGTCATTGCCCGAAAGGTGGACTGATACACCGCACCAAACAACATGAAGAAAGGAAAGAAGGTACCAGCCCTTCGCTTTGCAAGCTGGAACGTCAGAACTATGTGCCCTGGCCTGTCGGAAGACCTTACACAAATCAACGATTCTCGGAAGACCGCCATCATTAACAACGAGCTCAGTAGATTCAATGTGGACATTGCAGCACTTCAGGAGACTCGCCTCCCCGCGAGTGGCTCTCCAGCAGAGCAAGACTACACCTTCTTCTGGCAGGGCAGGGATCCTAAAGAACCAAGACAGCATGGAGTGGGCTTCGCCATCAGAAACTCCTTGCTCAGCATGATAGAGCCTCCCTCAAATGGCTCGGAACGCATACTGTCCATCCGACTGCTCACCACCTCTGGTCCAGTACACCGACACAGCATCTATGCTCCAACACTCTGCTTCACACATGAAGCTAAAGACCAGTTCTATGAACAACTCCATAACATCATTAGCAGCATCCCCAACACCGAACACCTATTCCTGCTGGGGGACTTTAATGCCAGGGTTGGGGCCGACCATGACTCATGGCCCTCCTGCCTTGGGCGCTATGGCGTTGGAAGGATGAATGAGAACGGGCAGAGACTGCTTGAGTTGTGTACCTATCATAACCTCTGCATCACCAACTCGTTCTTTCACACTAAACCCTGTCACCAGGTTTCATGGAGGCACCCAAGATCGCGTCGTTGGCACCAGCTGGACCTCATTGTCACAAGGCGAGCCGCCTTAAACTGTGTTGAAATCACACGCAGCTTCCACAGTGCGGACTGCGACACCGACCTCTGGTGTGCAGCAAGGTTAGACTCAGACCAAAGAAGTTGCATCATTCCAAGCAGAAGGGCCACCCGCGCATCAACACGAGCAGAATTTCTCACCCACAGCTGTTACAAAAATGTCTAAATTCACTTGTAACAGCCCTTCAAAACACTCCCACAGGGGATGCTGAGACCAAGTGGGCCCACATCAGAGACGCCATCTATGAGTCAGCTTTGACCACCTCCGGCAAAAGTGCGAAGAGAAATGCAGACTGGTTTCAATCTCATAATGAAGAGCTGGAACCTGTCATAGCCGCTAAGCGCATTGCACTGTTGAACTACAAGAAAGCCCCCAGCGATTGAACATCCGCAGCACTTCAAGCAGCCATAAGTACTGCACAAAGAACAGCTAGGCGTTGCGCAAACGACTACTGGCAACACCTATGCAGTCATATTCAGCTGGCCTCAGACACCGGAAACATCAGAGGAATGTATGATGGCATGAAGAGAGCTCTTGGGCCAACCATCAAGAAGATCGCCCCCCTCAAATCTAAATCGGGGGTCATAATCACTGACCAACGCAAACAGATGGACCGCTGGGTTGAGCACTACCTAGAACTGTACTCCAGGGAGAATGCTGTCACTGAGACTGCCCTCAATGCAGCTCAGCCTCTACCAGTCATGGATGAGCTGGACATACAGCCAACCAAATCGGAACTCTGTGATGCCATTGATTCTCTAGCCAGCGGAAAATCCCCTGTGAAGGACAGCATTACTCCTGAAATAATCAAGAGTGCCAAGCCTGCTATACTCTCAGCACTACATGAACTGCTATGCCTGTGCTGGGACGAGGGAGCAGTACCCCAGGACATGCGCGAGGCCAACATCATCACCCTCTATAAAAACAAAGGTGACCGCGGTGACTGCAACAACTACCGTGGAATCTCCATGCTCAGCATAGTGGGGAAAGTCTTTGCTCGAGTCGCTCTGAACAGGCTCCAGAAGCTGGCCGAGCGCGCCTACCCTGAGGAACAGTGTGGCTTTCGTGCAGAGAGATCGACCATTGACATGCTGTTCTCCCTTCGTCATATACAGGAGAAATGCCGCGAACAACAGATGCCCCTCTACATTGCTTTCATTGATCTCACCAAAGCCTTTGACCTCGTCAGCAGACGTGGTCTCTTCAGACTACTAGAAAAGATCGGATGTCCACCAAAGCTACTAAGTATCATCACCTCATTCCATGACAATATGAAAGGCACAATTCAACATGGTGGCTCCTCATCAGAGCCCTTTCCTATCCTGAGTGGTGTGAAACAGGGCTGTGTTCTCGCACCCACACTTTTTGGGATTTTCTTCTCCCTGCTGCTTTCACATGCGTTCAAATCCTCTGAAGAAGGAATTTTCCTCCACACAAGATCAGGGGGCAGGTTGTTCAACCTTGCCCGTCTGACAGCGAAGTCTAAAGTACGGAAAGTCCTCATCAGAGAACTCCTCTTTGCTGACGATGCTGCTTTAACATCTCACACTGAAGAGTGCCTGCAGAGTCTCATCGACAGGTTTGCGTCTGCCTGCAATGAATTTGGCCTAACCATCAGCCTCAAGAAAACGAACATCATGGGGCAGGACGTCAGAAATGCTCCATCCATCAATATTGGCGACCACGCTCTGGAAGTGGTTCAAGAGATCACCTACCTCGGCTCAACTATCACCAGTAACCTGTCTCCAGATGCAGAAATCAACAAGCGCATGGGTAAGGCTTCCACTGCTATGTCCAGACTGGCCAAGAGCATGTGGGAAAATGGCGCACTGACACGGAACACAAAAGTCCGAGTGTATCCGGCGTGTGTCCTCAGTACCTTGCTCTGCGGCAGCGAGGCCTGGACAACGTATGCCAGCCAAGAGCGACGTCTCAATTCATTCCATCTTCGCTGCCTTCGGAGAATACTTGGCATCAGGTGGCAACACTACATCTCCAACACAGAAGTCCTTGAAGCGGCCAACACCCGCAGCTTATACACACTACTGAGTCAGCGGCGCTTGAGATGGCTTGGCCATGTGAGCCGCATGGAAGATGGCAGGATCCCCAAAGACACATTGTACAGCGAGCTCGCCACTGGTATCAGACCCCCCGGCCGTCCATGTCTCCGCTATAAAGACGTCTGCAAACGCGACATGAAATCGTGTGACATTGATCACATGTCGTGGGAGTCAGTTGCCAGCATTCGCCAGAGCTGGCGGGCAGCCATAAAGTCAGGGCTAAATTGTGGCGAGTCGAAGAGACTTAGTAGTTGGCAGGAAAAAAGACAGAGGCGCAAGGGGAGAGCCAACTGTGCAACAACCCCGACAAACAAATTTCTCTGCAGCACCTGTGGAAGAGCCTGTCACTCCAGAATTGGCCTTCATAGCCACTCCAGGCCCTGTTTCACAAACCACTGACCACCTCCAGGCGCGTATCCATTGTCTCTCGAGTTCAGGAGGCCCAAAAGAAAAAAAGAAAAAAAAGATTGACTGAGGATCTCTACATTAATAATTTAATGTAGCTATATCTCCTCTGTAATGCATGTTGACATCTATTTAAAATTTAACTGTAGATTTATTCCCGCTGTATTGGCTGTGGACCTGTATTGAACTATTATCTGTCGATTTATCTCCTGTGTTTTGGCTGTGGGCCTCTATTTGACAATTGAGAGCAGATTTATCCCCGTGATTATTGGTTGTGGACCTCCATTTAACAATTAAATGTATGAAAATATAGATGTATCTCCCTGTGTACTGATTACAGAACTCTATTTAAAGATTAATGCAGACTAATCCCAGGTTTATTAGTTGTGGATCTCAATTTAACACTTAATTGTAAATTTATCACGTGTGTATTGGTTGTGGACCTGCATTTAACAATTAAGGTCGATTAATCTCTGGTTTATGAATTGTGGATCTCTATTTATCAATTAACTGTTGATTTATCCCCTGCATACAGTTTGTGGATCACTATTTAGCAATTTACTAGATTTATCCCCCATATATGGATTGTGGATCTCTCCGGAACAATTAACTGTAGATTCATTCCCTCTGTATTGGGTCTGGACCTATACTTAACAAATAACTGTAGATATATTTCCTTCTGTAATGGCTGTAGGCTTCTATTTAACAATTAACTGTCGATATATCCCCTGTGTATTTGTCGTAGACCTCTAATTAGCAATACATTGCAGACCTATCCCCTGTGTATTTGGGCGCAGACCGCAACAAAGCAATTAACTGTAGATTTGTCCCCAATGTTGTGGATCTTTATTTAGCAATTAACTGTAGATATATGCTCTGTGTATTTGCTGCAGACCTCTATTTAACAATTAACTGCAGATCGATGCCCGGTGTATTTGCTGTAGAAATCTATTTAACAATTAACTGCAGATCGATGCCCGGTGTATCTGTTGCAGACCTCCATTTAGCTATACATTGCAGACCTATCCCATGTATATTGGGTTCAGACCTCAACAAAGCAATTAACTGCAGATTTGTCCCCTGTGTATTGATTTTGGATCTCTATTTAACAATTAACTGTAGATTTATGCTCCTGTGTATTGGTTGTGGAGCTCGATTTAACATTTAAATGTAGATTTGTCTGCATGTATATTGGTTTTGGACGTCAAATTGAAAATTAAGAAAAGATTTATCCCCCTGTTTAGTTGGTTGTAGACCTCTATTTAACATAAAATGTAGATTTATCCTCTCTGTATTGGTTGTGGGCCTTTATTGAACAAAAAACAACTGTCGAATTTTACTCGGTGTATTGATTGTGGACCTCGATTTAACAATTAACTGCAGCTTTATATTATGCAAGCAAAATACTGCGGATGCTGGAAATCTGATATAAAGACAAGAAACGCTGGAAAGAGCAGGTCTGGCAGTCTGTCAGGAGAGAAGCAGAGTTAACGTTTCAGGGTAGTGAACCTTCTTCAGAACTGGCAGATACAAGAAATGTAAAAGATTTCCAGCAAATAAAGCGTGGGCGGGCAAGCGATAACAAAAAAGAAGGTGTTGATCGGACAAGCTAACAGAATAGCTGACCAGAAGGTGATGGAGCAATGGGTAGTGTCCGAGGCTCAACCATCTTCAGCTGCTTCATCAATGACCTTCCTTCAATCATAAGGTCAGAAGTGGAGATTTTCGCTAATGATTGTACAATGTTCAGCACCATTCGTGACTCCTCAAATACTGAAGCAGTCCGTGTAGAAATGCAGCAAGACCTGGACAATATCCGGGCTTGGGCTGATAAGTGGCAAGTAAGATTCGCGCCAGAGAAGTGTCAGGAAAAGACAATCTCCAACAAGAGAGAATCTAACCATCTCTCCTTGACTTTCAATGGCATTACCATCGCTGAATCCTCCACTATCAACATCCTAGGGGCTACCATGAACCGTAAACTGAACTGGAGTAGCCATATAAATACCATGGCTACAGGAGTAGGTCAGAGGCTAGGAATCCTGAGGCAAGTAACTCATCTCCTGACTCCCCATAGCCTGTCCACCATCTACAGTGCACAAGTCAGGCGTGTGATAGAATTCTCTCCACTTGCCTGCATGGGTTCAGCTCCAACAGCACTCAATCAGCTCGACACCATCCAGGGCAAAGCAGCCTGCTTGATTGGCACCCCATCTACAAACATTCACTCCCTCCACCACCGACGCACTGTCGCAGCAGTGTGTACCATCTGCAAGATGCACTGCAGCAATGCACCAAGGCTCCTTAAACAGCACCTTCCAAACCCGCGACTTCTACCAACTAGAAGGACAAGGACAGCAAGTACATGGGAACACCACCGTCTGCAATATCCCTGTCTAGTCACACACCATCCTGACTTGGAACTATATCGGCGTTCCTTCATGTCGCTAGGTCAAAATCCTGGAACTCCCTTCCTAACAGCACTGTGGGTGTACCTACTCCATACGGACTGCAGTGGTTCAAGAAGGCAGCTCACCACCACCTTCTCAAGGGCATTTAGGGATAGTCAATACATGCCTGCCTGGCCAGCGACGTCCAGATCCCATGAATGAATAAAAAAAATCACGCTTGTAAAAAGCTGCTAAGATGTGGTGATGTGTCTCTTTAAAACTAGTGTCAGCACCCAGAGAATAGGGGTACTAGGGACTTGGTTCTGTTCAGGGATTAGGATGAGAGCTCTGTGTCATGGTAGAAAGTCACACACAAGACAGCATCGGAAAATCCGGGAGGACTTCAGCAAACTCACCCAGCGACGGATTACAGGTCCAACCTTGGGACAGTGCTTTGCAGTTCTGACCTGCACCACCAACTCATGCCAGCTGGTGTAGCAACGCCAAAGCGATTGCAGTCACGGAGATATCTCCCGCTGTCACTCTGATTAGTGTATCGGTGGATGACTCCAAGAGAAAGTCCTGTGACTGCGCCATTCTGTACTCCAGCGTGCAACAGTAAAACAGGGAGATGAGAACTTGTAGCTGAATTGAATTTTTTGCAGATAAACAGGTTGGAAAGATTTTGCAATCCACACTAGATGTATTATAGAATAAAGCCAAGTTGTCAGAAACATGACCCTTGCAGGATTAAGTTACAGGACTAGATTTAGTCTGACCCCCTCATTCTATTCACGTAACATATCTGGAATGTTCTCTCTGACAAGATGGAAGCTCACTCATTCCTGAAAGTCTGTGACAGATGTTGATATGAGAGTACCAATCGCGTTATATGTTTAGATAATGTTGCTGGACTGTTAATTTATATTATAGGTTATTGTCGACTCTGCTTTCACTTCGCATCCAACCTCCCTAAACACACCACCACTCCACCCACCTATCTAAATATTCTTCTTAAAAAGCACCACCATTGCAAACTTTCCTGACACCATCTACGATCTCCTTTGATTAGACAGCCATTTTATTCAACCTCAGTGAAACATGTTGATACATTTTTCGATATAAAGACGTGAATTAAATGCAAGTAGTTGACGACAGACATTTGGAGATGGTGAATATGATTCATTGGTCACAGCAATCTATACCAGGTACTGGGCTATCGGTTCTACCTACTCTGTCAGTCTCCAGCAAAGAAAACGTGCTAATTAAGGACTTCAATTTAGGGATTAAGGAGTTCAAGTTCATATAGTTTGTGCATATTGGAAGACTGAAACTGCTTGTGATGGTCTTACCTCACGTTTAAGATCCCCTTACCTTACATCCCCCTCATCTCGCATCCACCTTATTATACTTTCCCTGATCTCACATCCCCCTTTGCACACAACCCCCTTATCACACATCCCCCTTATCTCACATCCCCCTTATCTCACATCCTCTTTATCACACATGCCCCTTATCCCACATCCCCCTTATCACACAACCCCTTTTTCACACATCCCCCTTATCTCACATTCCCCTTATCATACATCCCCCTTAGCTGACATCCTCCTTATCGCACATCGCCCTTATTTCACAGCTCCTATGTCTTACGTTTCTTCATGTCTCATATTCCCCATATCTCACATCCCCTATGCCTTACTGGAGGATTCAGGCCCTGTTTTTGAGATGCTGCGTGAAGACCTATTGGAGGTCAGGTCCAGCGCCAAATATGCTGCCTTGTCGGTCACATTGGCCTGGTCGTCATTGAATACACATACGGTGGTCTCCATATGGTTGACCTTGTATATGCTGCTTTGGTTTGAAAATATTTGGTAGATCTAATCCCCAGTCCCTCGTAATAGTTTGTTTTGATAAATGGGCACCAGTGGAAAACATGGCAGAATCCAGCCCGGAATCTGTAACAGAAAACAGCTGCAGCATACGACCATTGTCTCTCTAGCAAATATGATGGCCAAGAGTTGGTCTCTAATTCTGGGAGGAGCTACCGGATTGGTTCAGTTACACCAACTCTGGAAGTGAACAGTTTGCTCACACAGCAGAGTTAAGCCTTCTTCTATACTTTTCAAGGCAAATGATGCCAAGAGGGTCAGAGTTTGGACTTCCTGTGATGCTGCCCGAGCTCATAAGGGGAGACCATAAGGCCACTGCAATGAGAGATATGAGTTGTCCAGGCCTCCGGGTGTGTCCCAGTTGACTCCCAAAGAAGCAGGTTCCTGGCTTTTAAAAGCCAAGCAAGTTGCATCAGCAGCCACCACCCAACCACCGCTACGAACCCACCCCAACATCTCTGTACCCCCAAAACATGTACAGTGCTCGAAGGCGAGAAGTGGATGGCGGACGTGGGGTCGCTGGCACTGGTGATATGCCTGTAACGGTGTACACACCAGCCCAAATGCGATACCCTCATATTGATCCCACAACCAACAGTTTTAGTTTTTATTTTAGTTCAGCGATGCAGCACTGAAACAGGCCCTTCGGCGCACCGAGTCTGTGCCGACCATCAACCACGCATTTATACTAATCCTACATTAATCCCATATTCCGACCACTTCCCCACCTTCCCTCAATTTTCCTACAACCTACCTATACTAGGGGCACTTTATAATGGCAAATTTACCTATCAACCTGCAAGTCTTTGGCTGTGGTAGGAAACCGGAGCACTCGGCGAAAACCCACGCAGCCACAGGGAGAAATTGCAAACTCCATACAGGCAGTACCCAGAATTGAACCCAGGTCGCTGGAGCTGTGAGGCTGCGGTGCTAACCACTGCGCCACTGCACCAAAGAAAATTTGGCATTAAGACAGGGGATTTAGATCAAATGACCAAAGGAGATATTAGAGCAAATGACCAAAAGCTTGATCAAAGAGGGAGGTTTTAAAGAGTATATTATACGTAGCGCAGAGAATGAAGCAGTTTAAAGATGGTCTATCGGCTCATCGCGTCCATGCTACTTCTTCACGGAGCTATCCAGTCATTCCCACTCCCCACACTCAATCCCCATAGTTCTGCAAGTTAATTTCCTGTACATTGCTGTAAAATTTCAATTTGAAGTCATTGATTGTCTCTGCTTCCACCACCCTTGTGGGCAGCAGGATCCAGATCATTACCATCCCCTGCGTAAAAAAAAACTTCCGAATCACATTTCTCCTGTATCCCTTGCCCAAAGCCTTCGATCTGTGTCCCCTCGTCCTTATTTCCTGGTGTGTGAGTGAGACTAAGTACCACTCCAACTGGGCTTAAGACTGGCCTGTTTATAATTGGCACTTTCCTGGTGTGTGAATGGGACAGAATACCACTCCAGATTGTATTAACCATGGCTTGGTTTGAATTGGCCCTATCCTGGTGTGTGTGTTGGGACTCAGTGCAAATCGAGCTGGAATCAACGCCGTCCTGGTTTGTCTTGGGCATGTTCTTATTTGTGAATGAGACTCAATACCAGTCCTGCTTAATTGACACATGCCTGGGTTGAAACTGCCCCTACCCGGTGGGCGTGTGTGGAACTCTGCACCAATCCAGCTGGGATTAACACAGGCCTGGTTTGAATTGGCCCTTTTCTGTTGTCTGAGTGAGGCTCAGAACTACTCCACCTGCTATTAACTCAGACCTGAATTTAATTGGTCCTTTCCTCCTGTGTGAGTTGACACTGTCCTGTTTTGTTTTGGCCATTTCTTGGTTTGTGAGTCGAGCTCAGTGCTACTCCAGCTGTGATTAACACAGGCCTGTTTTGTATAGGTCTTTTTCTGTTTTGTGAGCGGGACTTAGTACAACTCCGGCTGGGATAACCATGGGCTTAGTTTGAATTTGTCCCTTCCTGCTTATTTGGTGGAACTCTGTACCATTCCAACCGGGATTAACACAGGCCTGTTTTGACTTGGACCTTTCCTGGACTGTCAGTGGGATTCAGTATTACTGCAACTGAAATGAACACAGCCTGGTTTGAATTGGCCCTTTTCTGCTGAGTGTGTTTGTCTCAGTACCACTTCAACTAGGATTAGCACAGTCCTGGCTTGTCTTGGCCATTTTCTGGTGTGTCAGTGGTCTCTGTACCACTCTAACTGGGCATACCTCAGGCCTGGGTTGAATCTGCCCCTTTGTGGTATGTGCGTGGGACTCAGTATCACTATACCTGGGATTAACATGGGCCGAGTTTGAATTGTTCCTTACCTGGTATGTGTGGGACTCAGTACCATTCACTATTTGATTAACACAGGCCAGGTTTGAATTAGCACAATCCTCGTATGTGTGTGGAACTCAATACCACTCCACATGGGATTAACACAATCCCGGTCTGAATTGGCCATTTTCTCGTGTTTAGGTGGGATGCAGATCCTCTCCAGCTGGGATTATCACCGCCTGGGTTCAATGTGCCCTTTCCTGCGGTGTGCGTGGGATGCAGTACCACTCCAACTGTGATTAGCAAAGGCCTCGATTGAGTTGTCCTTTCCTGCTGTGAAAGTATGACTCAGTACCACTCCAATTGGGATTAACACAGGCCTCGATTGAATTGTCCGTTCTTGCTGTGAGAGTGTGACACAGTACCACTCCCTATTTGATAAACACAGGACAGGTTTGAATTGGCCCTTTCCGACTTTGCGTTTGGATAACAGTGCCTCTCCTACTGGGATTAGCACATCCCAGGTGTGCACTGCCCTTTTCTGGCGTATGTGTTGGGACTCAGTACAACTCCAATTCGGATTAGTAAAGTCTTGGTTTGTATTGGCCATTTTCTTATTTCTGAGTGGGACTCAGTACCACTCCAACTGGGAGTAACACAGAGCTGGTTTGAATTGGCATTTTCCTGTTGTGTGTGGGGGACTCAGTATCACCACAACAGGGATTAAGACAATAAAAACAAGAAATGCTGGAATCACTCAGCAGGAATGGCAGCATCTGTGGAAAGAGAAGCAGAGTTAACGTTTCGGGTCAGTGACCCTTCTTCGGAACTGACAAATATTAGAAAAGTCACAGATTATAAGCAAGCGAGGTGGGGGTGGGGCAAGTGATAACAAAGGAGAAGGTGTAGATTGGACCAGGCCACATAGCTGACCAAAAGGTCACGGAGCAAAGGCAAACAATATGTTAATGGTGTGTTGAAAGACAAAGCATTAGTACAGATTAGGTGTAACGACACTGAATATTGAACAGCAGCAAGTGCAAACCTGAAAAAAAAGTGGGTAAGCAAACTGAACAAACTAAGATGAAATGAAATAAAGGCAAAAAGAAAGATTGTAAAAAATGTAAAAAAGAATGTTAAAACAAGGAAGAAAAAATAACTAAAAATGAAAGTAAAATGGGGGGCTGTCATGCTCTGAAATTATTGAACTCAATGTTCAGTCCGGCAGGCTGTAGTGTGCCTGATCGGTAGATGAGATGCTGTTCCTCGAGATTGCGTTGATGCTCACTGGAACACTGCAGCATTCCCAGGACAGAGATGTGAGCATGAGAGCAGGGGGGAGTGTTGAAGTGACAAGCAACCGGAAGCTCAGGGTCCTTCTTGCGGACTGAGCGGAGATGTTCCGCAAAGCGGTCACCCAGTCTGCGCTTGGTCTGCCCAATGTAGAGGAGACCACACTGTGAGCAGCGAATACAGTATACTACATTGAAAGAAGTACAAGTAAATCGCTGCTTCACCTGAAAGGAGTGCTTGGGGCCTGGGATAATGAGGAGAGAGGAGGTAAATGGGCAGGTATTACACCTCCTGCGATTGCAGGGGAAGGTGCCCTGTGATGGGGATGAGTTGGTGGGGATAATGGAGGAGTGGACCAGGGTGTCGCGGAGGGAACGATCACTTCGGAATGCTGACAGGGGAAGGGAGGGGAAGATGCGACTGGTAGTGGCATCACGCTGCAGGTGGCGAAAATGGCGGAGGATGATCCTTTGGATATGGAGGCTGGTGGGATGAAAAGTGAGGACAAGGGGAACCCTGTCACGGTTCTGGGAGGGAGGGGAAGGGGTGAGGGTAGAGGTGCGGGGAATGGGTCGGACACGGTTGAGGGCCCTGTCAACCACAGTGGGGGGAAATCCTCGGTTGAGGAAAAAGGAGGTCATATCAGAAGCACCGTCATGGAAGGTAGCATCACCATAGCAGATGCGTCAGAGACGGAGAAACTGGGAGAATGGAATGGCGTCCTTCCAGGAGGTAGGGTGTGAAGAAGTGTAGTCGAGGTAGTTGTGGGAGTCGGTGGGCTTATAACGGATGTTGGTAGACAACCTATCCTAGAGATGGAGACAGAGAAGTCGAGGAAGGGAAGGGACGTGTCAGAGATGGACCATGTGAAGGTGAGAGAAGGGTGGAAATTGGAAGCAAAGTTGATAAAGTTTTCTAGTTCGGGGCGGGAGCAGGAAACGGCACCGATACAGTCATCAATGTACCGGAAAAAGAGTTGGGGGAGGGGGCCTGAGTAGGACTGGAACAAAGAATGCTCGACATATCCCACAAAAAGACAGGCATAACTAGGACCCATGCGGGTACCCATAGCGACACCTTTTACTTGAAGGAAGTGCGAGGAGTTGAAGGAGAAGTTGTTCAATGTGAGAACAAGTGCAGCCAGGTGGAGGAGGGTGGTGGTGGATGGGGACTGGTTGGGCCTCTGTTCCAGGAAGAAGCGGGGAGCCCTCACACCATCCTGGTGGGGGATGGAGGTGTAGAGCGATTGGACGTCCATAGTGAAGAGGAGGCGGTTGGGACCAGGAAACTGGAAATTGTCAAAATGACGTAGGGCGTCAGAAGAGTCACGGATGTAGGTGGGAAGAGACTGGACCAGCGGAGAAAAGATAGAGTCTCGATAGGAAGAAAAAAGTTCAGTGGGGCAGGAGCAGGCTGACACAATGGGTCTGCCGGGACAGTCCAGTTAAGACAATGCTGGTTTGACATGCCCTTTCCTGGAATCGGAGTTGGACTGTGTACTGCTCCAGCTGGGATTAGAACAGGCCTGATTTGCATTGGCCCTTTGCTGGAGTGTACGTTGTTCTCAGTGACATTCCTGATGGGTGTTAAACGGGCCTGGTTTTAATTGGCCCACTCCTGGCCTGTGAGTGGGGCTCAGTGCCACTCCAGCTGCGATTATCACTGGCCTGGTTTACATTATGCCTTTCCTGGTGCTAGAGTGGGCCTTAGTAACGCTGCAGATAGGATTAGCACAGCCCTATTTTGAAATGGCCCTTTCCAGGTGTGTAACTAGGCTTAGAACCAAAACAGCTGGGATTAACACAGCCCTGGTTGAAATTTATACTAAGGACATTTTAAGTGATATGCAATATGGCCAGTTTAGGTGATCTGCACTGTGGCCACATAAGTGATATGCAGTGTGGCCATTTGAGGTGACATGCCATGTGACCATTTTGTGATATGCACTGACATCATTTTAAGTGACGTGGACAGCAGCCATTTTAAGTCTTATGTACTGCGGCCATTTCAAATTATATGCAGGGCCATCATTTTTTTAATTCATTCATGGGATGTGGGCGGTACAGGCAATGCCAACATTTATTGGCCATCCATAATTGCCCTTGACAAGGTAGTGGTGAGCTGCCTTCTTGAAACGCTTTAGTCCATGTGAGGTAGGTATACCCACAGTCCTGTTAGGAAGGGAGTTCCAGGATTTTGACCCAGCGACGGTGAAGGAACGGCGATATAGTTCCAAGTCAGGTTGGTGTGTGACTTGGACGGGAACTTGCAGGAGGTGATGTTCCTATGCATCTGCTGCCCTTGTCCTTCGAGCTGGTAGAGATCGCGGGTTTGGAAGAAGCAGTCTAATGAGCCTTGGTGCATTCGTGCAGTGCATCTTGTCGATGGTACACACTGCTGCCACTGTGCGATGTACTGCGGCTATTTCAAGTTGCAAGCACTGCGGCTATTTTAATCATATGCACTGTGGCCATTTTAACTGACATGTTGTACGGCCATTTTAAGCGATATGTAGCTTGGCTATTTTAAGTGACAGGATCTGCGGTCTTTTTATGATATGCACAGTGGCCTGTTTGAAATGGGAGCAAACCATGGCGATCATTTTATACGTTTTCACTCTACGGCAGCAAATGTATGAGATGTCACTGGTTATAAATAGGTATAAGCTCTCATAAAGGATTATAAACTGTTACTAAAGGATTATGGATGATTGGAAAGTGTTATAACATATTATAAAGGTTATGAAGGATTAAGATGGACGATAAATAGTCAGGTATCATAAAGGTTATAAATGGGTGGGAAGACAGGCTCCACCTCCGTTCTGTCTTCGTAGCGACAGGGCCCGATCCCCCTCAGTCTCCATAGAGAAATCCGCGACCCCACTCTGTTACCGTAGCGACAGGCCACGCCCCGCTCTGTGACTACAGTGAAAGGCCCGTTCCCCAATAATTGTAACGCCAGACCCGCCCCCGCTGTGTCACCATAGCGATAGGTCTCGACCCGCTGTGTCCCATAGCGACAGGCCCCGCCCCCGCTTTGTGTCAATTGTGATTGGCGCCGCCTCCGCTCTGTCACGATGCCGAGGGTGCTGGAAATCGTCAGAGATTCAGTTCCTCTCATCACTGAATGAATTTCATAATTGGAGTAAAGGGATATCTCAGCACATACTTCAACTCCTCTCTGAACTGAGTCTGGGTCACGGCGTAAATCGCAGTGTTTTTGCAGCAACTCAGGAGCTGCAGCATGAAGCCCAATTATTTCACAAAAGTATGTAGAAATACAGACTCATGCCCCATCCAATACATCCGGAACCATATCGAATACACCATGAACACTGCCCATAACAGGATGAAATTCCCCGAGATAACTAACAGTAAGATAATGGATTTCCTTCGGCTCTCCATCTCTGGGTCTCTGCGACTCTCCCCACAGCTGTGAGTCCTGAGTCTTCTGCGTCCTCTGCTGCTCACTAACATGTATCTGACAGTGAGAGCATTGAGCAGCAGAATCAGCACAAATGGGACACCCCGCGTTAGAATGTTGTTGACGAACTGGATTATGCCCCAGACCCGAGAGCTCATAACTTCGAGGGTTACATAACAAAACCAGGGTTGGTTCCACAGCCAATACCCACCTGTTAGCAGAAAATACCAGAAGATGTTCTTTAAACAGCTCAGCACAGTCACTGTTCCCAGAACCACAGCCGCCGTTTTTTTGGTGCAATATTTAATTTTCAGCTTCTGGCAACAAATGGCCACAAATCGATCAAAGGTGAAAGTGACGGTGAACCAGACAGAACAGTCTGTCGCTGCGTAAAGCAGGACGGCGTGGATATTACACACGTGGATGTCATACAGGAATTCAAACTGTTCATCAAAAGCAATGGGAATGTGCCTCAATATCAGGTCGAGGATAATGACCAGTAGATCTGCCGCTGACATGGACACCAGGTAATGAGTGACACATTTGGAGAGACCACACTTTCCCCGATACAGGATCCCAATCGTTAGCAAGTTAACTGTGAGGAAGAGAAACACACAGGGAAATTATACATCAGGCTGGCAACAAAGTTGCCAGTTTGATTGGGGACTTATTGAGATTTATAAATGTGTTCCTGTATCAGTGATGTATTGAAATGATTGGACCTGAAAGAACAAACGGAAAATGCTGTGATATGGTGGAAGGCAAGAGAAATTCAATAACAATATATTTATACTGAAATTGTTAAATTCAATGTTGATCATAATCCTCCCACTCCTTCCTTTCCCTGTCTCGTCAAAAAACAGTTCCATCTCTAATCACTCCCAGTTCTGATGAAGAGTCACCGACCTGAAACATTAACTCCGTTTCTCTCTCCACAGATTCTGCCAGACATGCTGGATATTTCCAGCATTTTCTGTTTTTATTTCAGATTTGCAGCATCTGCAGCACGTTGCTCTTGTATAGAAATTTAAATATTGGACTGACTGAGAGATTCCCTCACATGTGACAGGTAGCTCGGAGTTCAATTGTTTCAAAGTAATAATTGAAAATGAGTCCACTGAAAGATCAGTAAAGCAAATAATCTCAATCGTCACTAAGTTAACTGTAAGCAAGGGAAATTGTCAGAGACTTTTACACCGGTAAAAACAACAGTTTGAGGGATTTCGTGTTAACATTTGAACATTTGTTACCACATTCAGTATGTATAGAATTATTGCTCCAGTGACAGGGCTTTCTGCTGGTGACAGGCCAGTGAATTTAGTGGAGCCAGCGGGGGTCCCGACGATGGATGAAAAGGTGAGGGAGCAAAGCCTCAGCAATTCAGAGCCCCCACCTGGTGCAATTCAGTGGCACCCGGAGAATTAACTGCATGGTGCCGTGGTCCACATCCCTTTAAGGATGGAGATCCTGCCTGCAAAAGATGCTGAACAATCAGAGGGCCAGCAGCTCAGTAGTATCAGCAACACCACCTGCAGCACTGGAACTGCCAGTACTATACCAGGCCTGGGTTCAGAACCATCACTGGGCCCCAGACCCTAGATCAGTGTGGCGAGGACACCAACACCAGGCAGCTCGTCGGTGTCATTGCTGTTAATGCACCAGGCCAAGGAGTCCCGGATTGCATATAAGTGTGTCCAGGACACCAGGACCAGTTTGTGTGTGTGTGTTTGTGTGTGTGTGTGTGTAAGTGTGTGTGTGTGTGTGTTTGTGTGTGTTTTGCTCTGTGCCTGGGGTGTGGGTGTGTGTGTGTGAGCGCGTGTGGGCACATACGTGTGTTTGTGGGTGTGTGTGCACTTGTGAGTCGCAGGGCCTGGATTGTGCTACACGTGTGTGTGTTTGTGTGCGTGTGTGAGTGGTGCATGTGTGTGTATGTTTGTGTGCGTCTCGTGTTTGTGGGTGTGTTTCTGGTTCTGATTGCTTATGCGGGTGTGGGTTTGTGTGTGTGTGTGTATGTGTGTGTGTGTTTGTGTGTCTGTGTGTCTGTGTGTCTGTGTGTGTGTGTGTGTGTGTGTGTGTATGGGTGCTTTATGGCTCAGGGCCTGGGTTCTTCTCAGCCTGTGTGTCTCAGTACTTATGTCATTAGGCATGTGTGTGTGGCACAAGGCCTGGGTTGTGATGGGTGTTTGGTTTTGTGTGTGCGTGTGTATATCAGGAACTGGGCTGTGCCTGCGTGTGTGTGGATGTTTGTGTGTGTAGCTGCTTGTGTGATTGTATGCAATTGAGTGCTTGTGTATCCTTGTGGGTGCCCGTGTGGGTGTGTGTGTGTTTGTTTGCGTGGATATTCGTGCATGTGTGCGTCTTTGTGTGTATCGATGTTCATGTGCGTGTGTGTGTTTGTGCGTGTGTGTGTTTGTGTTTGTCTCAGGGACTGGATTGTGCTGTCTGAGTGTGTCTCTATGTATGCATTTCAGTGCATGTGTTGTGCTCTGTGTGTGTGTGTGAATATTCCTGTGTGTTTGTGTGTGTGCATGTGAGTGTGTTTGTGTGTGTGAGTTTTTGTGTCTGTGGAGTGTGTGCTTGTGTGCATGCGTGTGTTTTTCTGTGTATCTGTGTTTTTTGTGTGGGTGCGTGTGTGTTTGCCCCAGCACTTGGGTTGTGCTGTATGTCTCCGTGTGTCCGTGCTTGTGTGCATTATGTTTCTCAGGATTGTGCTGCTCTGTGATGTGTTTGTGTTTGTATCGTTTGTGTCTCAGGGCCTGGGTGATGCTGTGCGTCTTTGTGTGTGTGCATGTGTGTGTGTGTGTGTGTGTGTGTGTGTGTGTGTGTGTGTGTGTGTGTGTGTGTGTGTGTGTGTGTGCGCGCATCTTTGTGTGTATCGATGTTCATGCGCGTGCGTGTGTTTGTGCGTATGTTTGTGCGTGTTAGTGTGTGTGATTGTCTCACGGACTGGTTTGTGCTTTCTGAGTGTGTCTCTATGTATGTATTTCAGTACATGTGTTGTGCTCTGTGTGTGTATGAATATTCCTGTATGTTTGTGTGTGTGCATGTGAGTGTGTTTGTGTGTGTGAGTTTTTGTGTCTGTGGAGTGTGTGTTTGTGTGCGTGCATGTGTTTTTCTGTGTAAAAACAAAGGTGACCGCGGTGACTGCAACAACTACCGTGGAATCTCCCTGCTCAGCATAGTGGGGAAAGTCTTTGCTCGAGTCGCTCTGAACAGGCTCCAGAAGCTGGCCGAGCGCGCCTACCCTGAGGCACAGTGTGGCTTTCGTGCAGAGAGATCGACTATTGACATGCTGTTCTCCCTTCGTCAGATACAGGAGAAATGCCGTGAACAACAGATGCCCCTCTACATTGCTTTCATTGATCTCACCAAAGCCTTTGACCTCGTCAGCAGACGTGGTCTCTTCAGACTACTAGAAAAGATCGGATGTCCACCAAAGCTACTAAGTATCATCACCTCATTCCATGACAATATGAAAGGCACAATTCAACATGGTGGCTCCTCATCAGAGCCCTTTCCTATCCTGAGTGGTGTGAAACAGGGCTGTGTTCTCGCACCCACACTTTTTGGGATTTTCTTCTCCCTGCTGCTTTCACATGCGTTCAAATCCTCTGAAGAAGGAATTTTCCTCCACACAAGATCAGGGGGCAGGCTGTTCAACCTTGCCCGTCTAAGAGCGAAGTCCAAAGTACGGAAAGTCCTCATCAGAGAACTCCTCTTTGCTGACGATGCTGCTTTAACATCTCACACTGAAGAATGCCTGCAGAGTCTCATCGACAGGTTTGCGTCTGCCTGCAATGAATTTGGCCTAACCATCAGCCTCAAGAAAACGAACATCATGGGGCAGGATGTCAGAAATGCTCCATCCATCAATATTGGCGACCACGCACTGGAAGTGGTTCAAGAGTTCACCTACCTAGGCTCAACTATCACCAGTAACCTGTCTCTAGATGCAGAAATCAACAAGCGCATGGGTAAGGCTTCCACTGCTATGTCCAGACTGGCCAAGAGAGTGTGGGAAAATGGCGCACTGACACGGAACACAAAAGTCCGAGTGTATCAGGCCTGTGTCCTCAGTACCTTGCTCTACGGCAGCGAGGCCTGGACAACGTATGCCAGCCAAGAGCGACGTCTCAATTCATTCCATCTTCGCTGCCTTCGGAGAATACTTGGCATCAGGTGGCAGGACTATATCTCCAACACAGAAGTCCTTGAAGCGGCCAACATCCCCAGCTTATACACACTACTGAGTCAGCGGCGCTTGAGATGGCTTGGCCATGTGAGCCGCATGGAAGATGGCAGGATCCCCAAAGACACATTGTACAGTGAGCTCGCCACTGGTATCAGACCCACCGGCCGTCCATGTCTCCGTTATAAAGACGTCTGCAAACGCGACATGAAATCGTGTGACATTGATCACAAGTCGTGGGAGTCAGTTGCCAGCATTCGCCAGAGCTGGCGGGCAGCCATAAAGACAGGGCTAAATTGTGGCGAGTCGAAGAGACTTAGTAGTTGGCAGGAAAAAAGACAGAGGCGCAAGGGGAGAGCCAACTGTGCAACAGCCCCAACAAACAAATTTCTCTGCAGCACCTGTGGAAGAGCCTGTCACTCCAGAATTGGCCTTTATAGCCACTCCAGGCGCTGCTTCACAAACCACTGACCACCTCCAGGCGCGTATCCATTGTCTCTCGAGATAAGGAGGCCCAAAAGAATGTGTTTTTCTGTGTATCTGTGTTTTTTGTGTGGGTGCGTGTGTGTTTGCCCCAGCACTTGGGTTGTGCTGCATGTCTCCATGTGTCCGTGCTTGTGTGCATTATGTTTTTCAGAATTGTGCTGCTCTGTGATGTGTTTGTGTTTGTATCTTTTGTGTCTCAGGGCCTGGGTGATGCTGTGCATCTTTGTGTTTGTGCATGTGTGTGTGTGTGTGTGTGTGTGTGTGTGCGCATCTTTGTGTGTATCGATGTTCATGTGCATGCCTGTGTTTGTGTGCATGTCTGTGCGTGTCTGTGTGTGTGTTTGCCTCACAGACTGGATTGTGCTGTCTGGGTGTGTCTCTATGTATGTATTTCAGTGCATGTGTTGTGCTCTGTGTGTGTGTGAATATTCCTGCATGTTTGTGTGTGTGCATGTGAGTGTGTTTGTGTGTGTGAGCTTTTGTGTCTGTGGAGTGCGTCTTTGTGTGCGTGAGTGTGTTCTTCTGTGTCTGTGTGTTTTTTGTGTGGGTGCGTGTGTGTTTGCCCCAGCACTTGAGTTGTGCTGTATGCCTCCGCGTGTCCGTGCGTGTGTGCATTATGTTTCTTAGACTTGTGCTGCTCTGTGATGTGTTTGTGTTTGTATCTTTTGTGTCTCAGGGCCTGGGTGATGCTGTGCGTCTTTGTGTGTGTGCATGTGTGTGTTAATGTGTGTGTGTGTGTGTGTGTGTGTTTGTGTCTGCGTGTGTATGTGTGTGGATATGCGTGTTTATGTGTGCGCACATGTGTGTGTTTGCCTCAGGACGTGGGTTGTGCTATATGTGTGCGTGTGTCCATCTGTGTGTGCATTTCTGTTTCTCAGACTTGAGCTGTGATGTGGTGTGTTAGTGTTTTTGTCTTTGGTCTCTCAGGGCCTGGGTTGTGCTGTGTGTCTTCGTATGTTTGTGTGTGTGTCTCAATGACTGGGTTGCACTTTGTGTCTGTGTGTGTGTGTGTGTGTGTGTGTGTACATGCATGTATCTGTGCGTCTCTGTGTGTCTGCGTGCGTATCTGGAACTAGGCTGTATGTGTGTGTGTGCACGCAGGCATGTGTGTGCGTGGATGTTTGTTTGTGTAGATGCTGTATGCAAGTGTGTGCTTGTGTAGCTTTGTGGGTGCAAGTGAGCATTTGTGTGCTTGGATATTTGTGTGTGTGCGTCTATGTTTGTGTCGTGTTTGTGTGCGTGTGTGTGTTTGTGTGCGTGTGACTGTGTGTGTGTGTGCCTGTGTGTCTGCTTGTCTCAGGGTCTGGGTTGTGCTGTCTCAGTGTGTGTCTATGTGTGTATATCTTAGTGCCTGTGTTGTGCGTGTTTGTCTCTATGTGTGCGTGTTCACGCACACAGGTGTATGTGGATGTTTGTGTGTGCATGCCTGTGTGTGCTTGTGTATTTTTGTGGTTGTATATGTGTGTACATCTAGGACCCTGTAGCCAGGGTCAAGGATGTCTCTGAGTGGTTGCAGGGCATTCTAAGTGGGGAGGGCCAGCAGACAGTTGTTGTGGTACATATCGGTACCAATATCATAGGTAAAAATTAAAAGGGTGATGTCCTACAAGCTGAATTTAGGGAGTTAGGGTAAAAGAAAAGTAGGATCTCAAAGGTTATAATCTCCGGATTACTACCAGTGCCATGTGCATGCGAGAGCAGGAATAACAGGATCTATCAGATGAATACGTGACTACAGAATTGGTGTGGGGTGAGGGATTCAGATTCCTGGGACATTGGGACCAGTTCGGGAGAAGGTGGGACCAGTACAAGCTGGACGGATTGCATCGGGGCAGGACCGGGAACAATTTTCTCGGGGTGTGTGCGTGGAATGGGGTGTTTGCTCGTGCTGTCGGGGAGGGCTTAAACTAGAATGACAGGCTGTGTGGCATTCTGAGCAGGCAGGTACAGGAAGGGGAAGCAAAAATAAAAATAAAAAAACAGAAATGTAAGAACCAAAATTGAAAGACAGAGAAAATAAGGGCGAGAAACAAATGGGTCCACAGTGCATAATAAAGCTAACATGACTAACAACGTTAACAAAACGAGTCTAAATGGATTGTGTCTTAATGTGCAGAGCATTCGCAATAATGTAGATGAATTAACAGCACAAATAGATATAAACTCTTATGATATAGTTGTGATTATACAGACATGCCTGCAGGATAACAAACGATGGGAAGTGAGCAAAGTCAATATGTGGAGTTAGTAGAAGGTTAAAAAGCAGGACATCGAGTGTTATAATCTAAGGACTACTCCCTGTGCCACGTGCTGGTGAGGGTAGAAACAGGAGGATTATGCAAACGAATGCGTGGCTAAAGAGCTGGTGTAGGCAGGAGGGTTTCAACTACTTACATGATTGGGATCTCTTCTAGGTCAGAGGTGACCTGTACAAGAAAGACGGGTTGCATCTAAACTGGAGCGGGACCAATATCCTTGCGGGGAGGTTTGTTAGCACTACTCAGGAAGGTTTAAACTAGTCTTGCAGGGGTGGTGGGACCCAAAGTAGGTGAGCTAGCAAATTGGATACAAAATTATCTCGGTGATAGGAGGCAGAGGGTGATATTGGAGGGTTGTTTATCAGATATTGAGGCCGGTGACCAGTGGTGTGCCACAGAGGTCGGTGGTGGGGCCGCTGTTGTTTGTCGTATATATGATTGACTTGGATGTGAATGTAAAGGGCATGATTAGTATGTTTGCAGATGACACCAACATCGGTGGTATAGTGGACAGAGAAGAGGGTAGTCTAAGGTTACAACAGGATATAGATCAACTGGGAATGTGGGCAAGGGAGTGACAAATGGAATTTAACGCAGGCAAGTGTGAGGTGATGCATTTTGGGAAGTTAAACCAGGGCAGGACATATACAGTGAATGGCAGGGCTCTGGGGAGTGTTGTTGAGCAGAGAAACCTTGGGGTGCAAGTACATAGGTCCCTGAAAGTGGCAACACAGGTAGACAGGATGATGAAGAAGGCATATGGCATTCTTGCCTTTATAGGCCGAGGCACTGAGTGCAAGACTCGGAACGTCATGTTCCAGTTGTACATAACGTTGGTTAGGCCGCATTTGGAGTACTGGGTGCAGTTCTGGTCTCTGCACTACATGAAAGATGTGTTCAAGCTAGAGTGGGTGCAGAAAAGATTCAGAAGTATGTTACCTGGTTTGGAGTGCTTGAGTTATAACGAGAGATTGGGTAGGCTGGGTCTGTTTTCCCTGGAGTGAAGCAGGCTGAGAGGGGACATGATACAGTTACATAAAGTTATGAGAGGCATAGCCAGAGTCTGTTTTCCATGGTAGGGGTGACTAAAACTAGAGGGCATAAATTTAAGGTTTGAGGGAGGAGGTTTAAAGGGGATCAAAGGGGTAAAATTTTCACACAAAGAATAGTGAGCATCTGGGATGAGCTGCCTGAGGAGGTGTTGGAGGCAGGAACAGTAGCGACATTAAAGAGGCATCTGCACAGGTACTTAAATGAGCAAGGCATAGAGGGATATGGAATTAATGCAGGCAGGTGGGATTAGTATAGATAGGCATTGTGGTAGGCATGAATGCGGTGGGCTGAAGGGCCTGTTTCTTTGCTGTACGACTCTCTGACTCTATGAACATCCAGGGGTATTCAATATTTAGGAAAAATAGGCAAAAAGGGAAAGGAGGCGGGGTAGCATTGTTAGTAACGGAGGAAATCAATGCAATAGTGAGGAAGGACATTGGCTCGGAAAATCATAGTGTGGAATCTGGGTGGGGCTAAGCAACACCAATGGGGCAGAAAACGTTGAATCGGATTGTCTATAGGCCCCTAGATAGTCGTGAAGATGTTAGGGATGGCATTAAATGGGAATGTTGAGGCGTATACAATAAGGCTACAACTGTGATCATGGGTAACTTTAACCTACATATAGATTGGTCAAACCAGATTAGCAATAATACTGTGGAGGAATATTTTTCTGGAGTGGGTTCATGAAGGTTTTTTAGAGCAATACTTTGAGGAACTAACTGCAGAACAGATTTTCCTCGACTGGGCATTGGACAATGAGAAATCTGTAATTAACTATCTTGTTATGCGGGGTCCCTTGCCGAGGAGCGTCCAGAACATGATAGAATTCTTCATTAACATGGAGAGTGAAGTAGTTAAATTCGAAACCAGGGTGCTGAATCTAAGTAAACGAAATTACATAGGTATGAGGTGCGAGTTGGCTATGGTAGATTGAGGAACTTTACTAAAAGGGTTGACGGTTGAGAGACAATGGATAATATTTAAAGAACAACAATCATTCATTCCTGTCTGGCACAGAAATAACACCAGAAAGATGGCTCAACCGTGGCTTACAAAAGAAATCAGGGATAGCATTAGATCCAAAGAGGAGGCATATAAAATTGCCAGAAAAAGCAACAAGTCTGAGGATTGGGAACAGTTTAGAATTCAGCAAAGGAGGACGAGCAGGATGATTAAGCGGGGAAAGATAGAGTATGACAGTAAACTTGTGGGGAACATCAAAATTAACATTAAAATCTTCTATAAATATGTGAAGAGTAAAATATTACTTTAGACAATTGCAGGTACTTTACCGTCATAAAGGAAGGAAATTATAATGGAGGACAAAGAAATAGCAGAAAAATTGAAGACATACTTTGATTCTGTCTTCACAAAGGAGGACGCACATAACCTCACAGAAATGTTAGGGAACAAAGGGTCTCATAAAAGGGAGAAACTGAAGAAAGTCAGTGTTATTTTTAAAAAGTGATAGGGAAATTAATGGGGTTAAAGGCTGACAAATCCTCATCGACTGGTACTCTATGTCCCAGAGTAAGAAAGCAAGTGGCCCTGGAAATAATGGATGTATTGGTGGTCGTCTTCCAAAATTCAATAGACTCTGGAGCAGTTCCTGCAGATTGGAGGGTGGTAAATATAACCCATTATTTAAAAAAGCAGGGAGAGAATAAAAAACTGGCAATTATCGATCCGATAGCCTTACATCAGTAGTAGGGAAAAGCTGGAGTCTATTATAATGGATATAATAGCAGAACATCTGGAAAGCATAAGCAGGATTGGATAAAGTTAGCATGGGCTGCGAAAGGCAAATCACCCTTAATAAATCTACTGGACTTTTTTTGAGGATGTAACTAGTAGAATAGATAAGGGAGAACCCGTGGATGTGTTGTACTTGGATTTTCAGAATGTTTTTGATAAGGTCCCATATAAGAGGTTATTGTGCAAAATTAAAGCACATGGGATTGGGAGTAATATACTGGCATGCATTGAGAATTGGTTGACTGACAGGAACCAATGAGTGGGAATAAACGGGTTTTTTTTCTGGGTGGCAGGCAGCGACCAGTCTGGTGCCGCAGGGATCAGTGCTTGGACCCCAACGATTCACAATATATATTAATGGCTTGAGTGGGGGAACTAACTCTAACATTTCAACATTTGCAGATGACACAAAGCTGTGGAGGAAGGTGAGCTGTGAGAAGGATGTAAAGAGGCTCCAATTCGATTTGCACATTTTGGGTGAGTAGGCAAATGTATGGCAGCTGCATTACAATGTGGATAAAAGTGAGGTCCCTGGTTCTGTTCTCATATTCCTGCAAGTTTATTTCCCTCACCTGTACAACCAAAATTCGTTTGAAATCGTTCATTGTCTCTGCTTCCACCACTCCTGTGGGCAGTGATTTACAGGTCATTGCCACTGGTGCATAAAAACGTTCTTCCTCACATTCCTCTGGAATCACTTGCCCAGGCGTTATCTCTAGTCCTTGTAGCATCGGCTAATTGGAACAGCTTTCTTAATCTACCTATCTAAACATCTCATAATCTTGTGCACATCAATCTCCTTTCCTCCAGGGAAAACAATTCCAGCTTTTCCAAACTAACCCTGTAACTAAAATCCTTCATCCCGGGAACCATTCTGGTAAATCTCCTCTGCACCTTGTCAAGCAGCCTTACAACCTTCCTAAAGTATGGTGAACAGAACTGGATGCAGTACTCCAGTTGGGGCCTAACCAGAGCTTGATAAAGGTTCAGCATAACTTTCCTTCTTCTGTACTCAGTTTCTCGATTTATGAAACCCAAGATCCCGTCTGCTTTACTAATGACTCTCTCAATATGTCCTGTACCTTCAGGGATCTATGTGTATGAACATCCAGATCCCTCTGTCCCTGCACACTCTTCCACCCTGTGATGTTAAGTCTATATTGCCTATCTTCATGCCTTCTGCCAAAGTGCTTCACATCACACTTCTCTGATTTCAGTTCATTCTGCCCATTCTGTCGTGTTTCAGTTGGTGTATAAAATCAGTGTTCCCAGCACTTCCCTTGTAGAACACCACTATGTACTACCCTCAAGTATGAAAAAACAACCATTTAAAACGATTCGCTGATTTCTCTCATTAAGCCAATTCTGTAATCCAAGCTGATACTGAGCATCAATTAACTGTCCAGCTGCCACAAACAGACTGTGACAGAAACTACAAATTAAGCTTAAAATTAAGTGAAATGCCAGATGTAAAATAAACTAAATGTTTGAAACAGATCAACTCTGAGATCTCTTAATATTCTGTCACTCATTAACTTTACTGTTTATAGTAATCTGTATTTAGTAATTTAGTAAAAGCAGTACTCCCTAAAACTGGACTCAGTGCCACTTACTTGATTTAGGGTTCAGGGAGAGAATTAGGGATGAGCACCTCCCATGAATCAATAATACATTTTTTAAAATGCAGAGCTTAGGGATGAGAAAAGAAAGTGCCAGAAATACTCAGCAAGTCTGGCAGCATCTGTGTCGAGAGAAACAGAGTTAATCTTTTAGGTCATTGACCCTTCATCAGAAGTGTCAAACGTTATAATTGTAACAGCCTGTCATTTAATCCCCCCTCTCCACCCCATTACAGTCCTTCCTTCTTGTTATTATTCCCCCTTCCCCTCTTCAACGTGCTCAAAGTCCTCGACATTTCTAACTTTTGCCAGTTCTGATGAAGGGTCACAGACCTGAAAAGTTAACTCTGTTTCTCTCTCCACAGATGCTGCCAGACCTCTTGAGTGTTTACAACACTTTCTGTTCCCATTTCACAGTTCCAGCATCTGCAGTATTATGCTTTTATTTTACTTTTTAATTCACTAACACTTCTCTTCCAGGAGTGTCAACGTGGACGAAGTTCAGCTCTTCTCTTCCAGAGCTTAGGGCCTCAGCAGCTGAAGGTACGGCCAGCAATGGTAGAATAATTAACTCTGGGTTGCTCAAGAGGCCAGAATTAGATGGGTGCAGATACCTCGGAGGATTCTAGGGCTGGAGGAGATTACAGAGATAGGAAGGGGTGAGACACTGAGGGCCGTGCCAAGAAGGCTGAGAGTTTAAAAATTGAGGGGTTGCTGACCAGGAGCCGTAGTAGGTCAGTTAGTACAGGAAGTGATGGGAGAACAGGACTTGATGCGAGTTAGGACATGGGAAGCAGTGTTTGGATCATTTCAGGCTTTTGGAGGTTAGAATGTGGGAGACCATGCAGGAGCGTGTTGGAATTGTCAAGTCTACAGGAAGCAAAGGCAAGTGTGAATGTTTCAACAGCAGAAGAGATGAGACAGGGGCAACGTTGGGTGATGATACACAGGTGGAAATATGTGGTTTTAGAGAGAGCGTGAATATTTTGTAGGAAGCTCATCGCAGGGTCAACAATGACACGAGGTTGTGAACAGTTTGGTTTAATCTCAGACAGTTGCCAAGGAGAGGGAGGAAGTCTGCAGCTAAGAGACGTTTGATGTAGGGTTTGAAAACACTGCCTTCAGTCTTCCTAATAATTAATTGGCATGGTTGATGTGTGAGGTGATACATTGTGGGAAGATTGTATTTATATTATGCCTTCATGGGATGTGGGTGTCGTTGTATATGACGGCATTTATTTTCAATCCCTGTTTGCCCTTGAGAAGGTGATGGTGAGCTGCATGCTGATGAATGAGGAAAGATTAGGCAAGTTAATTACACAACCTTAAATATGGCGAGAATAACAGAGATGCCTGGGGTGTTTGTGCAAAATAATTGAAGCTGGCTGAACAGGATAACAGACAGTCAACAAAGCAAATAGATTCCTATGTTTTATTAATGGAGACACAGTGTACAAAAGTCAGGATGTTATGTTAAACCTGTAGAAAAGACTAGCTAGGCTCCACCTGGAGTATTGTGTCCAATACTGGGAACCACAATTTAGGAAGAAACGTGAAACTTTTGGTGAGTGGGCAGAAGAGTTTTACTGGAACTTTTCCAGGGATGAGGGATTACAGTTATGTAGCTGGGATTGTTCCCCTAAGAGCAGGGAAATTTAAAAGGAGACCTGATAGAGATGTTTAACATAGGTTTAGATAAATTAAGTAAAGTGAAACTCTTTCCATTGTGTGAGGGGCCGTTAACACAGGACACAGATTTACGGTGATTGGAAAAAAAAGAAGTGGAGATGACATGATGATTTTTTTTCATATCAAATGGCAACTTTGGACTTGAAATGCATTGTCTGCTCGGCTGAACGATGGAGATTCGATATCAGATTCCAAAATGGAATTTGATAAATATTTTAAGGAGATAAATGTAAGGATCTGGGAAAGAGCCAAGGTGTGGAACGAACTGGAAGCTCTTCAAAAGGGCCAGCATCGACTTGATGGACCAAATGACCTCCTTCAGTGCAATCTTATTCTATGATTCTGTGTGTACTTTCCTACCCTTTCAACAGGCGTTTGGTAAAGTACGACATAACAGACGTGTTACCAAATTAGAAACACAAGGGATTAAATTGTCAGCCGTGGCTCAGTTTGTAGCTCTCTCCCCTTTCTATCACAAGCTTCTAGGACCAAGTGTCATTGCAGGATTTGATCACAAGAATCAAGGCTGACACTCAAGTGCAGAACTGAGGAAGTGTTGCACTTTCAGATGTGCCGTATTTCGAATGAAACTTTAAACCAAGGCCCCGTATCGCCTCCCAGGTGGATGTAAAAATCCCATGGGATTATTTAGAAGAAGAGCAGGGGAATTATCCCCAGTGTCCTGGTCAACATTTACCCTTTAGTCTACATATAAAACAAACAGATCTGATCATTATCACATTGCAACTTGTGAGAACTTTATGAGCAGAAATTGGCTGTCCTGTTTTCTACATTACAAGAGTGACTAGGATTTTAAAAGTACTCATTGGTTGGACATCTTTTTGGGACATGCAGTGGTCATGAAAGGCGCTACATAATTGAGGTATTTTCTTCTATTTTCAATGCCAGCGTGCAGGAAATTAGCTAAGTGACAGAAAGCAGAGAGTCGTGGAGAATTGTTATTGTTCAGTCTGGAGGGAAGTAGACAGTGGTGTTCCCCAGGGCTGCTGTTGAGATCACTGTTGCTGTATGTGGATGCTATGGGCTTATGTACAGAGGCCACAATGTCAAGTTTTCAGATGTCAGGACAGTCGAATATGTTAATAAACAGTGAGAAGGATAATGACAGACTTGAGGAGGTAATTGACTGACGGGTGAAATGGGCAGACGCATGGCAGATGTAATTTAACACAGTGAAGTGTGAAGTGAGACATTTGGGTCGCAAGTATGAGGAGAAACAATATAAACTAATCGGTACCATTATAAAGCAGGTGCAGGATTAGAGAGACCTGCGGTGTAACCACGAAGATCATTTAAGTTGACATGCAGTGTCCTTAGTGTTGGAGCGGGACAGAGTAACAAACTTCAGGAGTAAATGCTGATTTTTATACATCATTGGTTAGGTGCCAGCTGGAGAATTGTGTTCAATTCTGATCACCACACTTTGGTAAAGATGTCGAGGACTTAGTGAAGATACAGAGGTGATTATCCAGAATGGTACCCGGATCCTGGAATTCAGTTAGCTGGAGAGATTGGAAAAACTGGCATTGTTTTGTTTAAAGCAGTGAAGGGTAAGGGGAGATTTAATATATAATTCAAAATCATAAAGGGTTTTGATGGGGCAATTAATATGAAACTGTTTCCAGTGTCAGGAAGCTCAGTAATAAGAAGACACAAATTGAAGATGATTGGCAAAGAACTATGAGATAAATTAGAAGAATTTTCTTACATAGCGAGTTGTTGGGATCTGGGAATTTAACAAACAAATGAAACGAAAGAAAAAGGAATCTGGAGAAAAAGGAGGGGAGTGGAACTAATTAAATAGCTTTTTCAAAGAGACAGCACTGACACAATGGACTGATTAGTCTTGTCCTGTGCTGAATCAATCTCTGATTCAATGAGAAGGAAGACAGAGCGTGAAGAGAGAGAAAGAGCGAGGGGAAGAGAGAGAGAGAGAGAGAGAGAGAGAGAGAGACAGAGAGACAGAGAGACAGAGGGAAAGGAAAATACAAAGAGAGAAAAATCGGGTTGGATCGCGTTTTGGGCAGACGGGTCATGAACTGCAAGTGCCCGCTCCTGTTGAGGCAAGAGAGACAGAAACCTTCTGATGCCTCTTCATTTCCATGAATTCTACGTGCGCCCAGGGTGACCTGCGCTGCTGTCAGTCTGCATGCTAAACAGGGGCCTAACAGTGGGTGAGGCTGGCACGTGTTTCAGCCAGGATTCAGCTCTTAAATGCAGTCTGTCCCTCTGAAAGGAAATCCACACTGAATCACAAGAGGCTGCTGCTGCTGACTGTGAATGCTGCAATTGGACACAAGGCAAATGGAATACCAGGGCAGCGAGAGGGATCTGCGGTTCACGGATGTGTTGCTGGAGCCCTTAGTCATGGAGGATGACAGGAGAAGAGAGGCCATGTTGCTGTGGGCTGGGGCAGAGACCCTCAAGGAACACCCTCCGAAGGGAATGGGAACTGGCGGCCAGGGAGGTCATTGCAAGAACTCTGCCCCCGAGGACCTTGCAGCAGTGCCAGAAGAAGTTTAATGAGCTCATACGGGTGGTCAATGTCAGCGAATGCATCTCCACATGGCATCTCCTACCCCCAACAACAACATCTCACACTGCTCAATGTACCACACATCCATCACTCACCCATCAGCAGTCCCTAATACTCAGGACACACACCCAACATTCACTTACTCCACCTCACCCTCACACCTTCCACTGATATCAGCCTCACATCCACCTCTCACTGCCTCCACATACCTCCAGCTATTCAGCTATGGAAGGCACATCACCCAAACACAGTGCAACACAATCACTGAAATTCTGCCCTCTCTCTTTCAGGACAATGTGGCCCATAATCACAGTAAGCAGCAGTTAACTGGCGGGGTCAGGCCTACCTTCATCCCCTGTGCCCGAGGAAGGAGATGGTTCTCCACAACCTGAGATGGGCTGTGGCAGAGCGCGTAGTATCCGGCATCACCGTGAACATTCAGGACGATGCTATGTTCCTGCCTTATGTCCCTTCTTAACTCACACCTCCTCCTCATCCTGCTATCTGGGATGATGTATAAGCTGCAGATGGTGGGATCATGGGCATCCTGCTTTCCATCCCACCCGCAATTCCTCAGCCCAACCCTCCCCTTCTGATCTTATACATTCTAATGATAACCCAAAACTGCCAGCTCCACAGTCATAGTAGCTCCAGGAGACAGAGGGAGAACAGCAGCACAGCACTGATGGTGAAGCCCCATCACTTGGTCTTATAATCGTAGCCACGAGATCAAATACTTACAATGCGTGTACCTTACAGGCTGTTGTAGAATCGGAATCTGCAGCTGGTGAGTCACAGGATCATAGGATGGTAACAGAACCGATGGGGGTCATTTGCCTCGCTACGACCATGCTGGATCTCTGCAAAAGAAACTCAGCTCAACCCACTCCCCCCGTCACTTTCCCACAGACCTGCATTTTTTTATCTTCAGATAATTATCCAATTCCCTGTTTAAAATAAGCTTTCCCTCATGTCAACTTTAGTTCTTTCACCAGTCACCTTAAATCAGTCTCCTCCGGTCTTGATCCATCTGCCAATGGAAACAGTTTCACACTATCTACCTGTCTAGACCCCTCAGAATTTTAATGACATCTATCACATCTCCTCTTCACCTTCTCATCTCCAAGGAGATCAGCTCCAGCTTCTCCAATCTATAACCATAACCGAATTCCTCATCTCTGGAACCAGTTTATTAAATCCTTGTGGCACGCTCTCTAATGCCTTCACAACCTTCCTGAACTGTGGTGCCCAGGACTGGACACAATGCTCCAGTTGAGATGGAGGCAGTGTTTTATAAAGCTTCATCATAACTTTCTTGTTTTTGGATTCTATGTCTCTGTTTATAAAACCCAGGATTCCACATGCCTTACTAACTGCTTTCCTAAGCTGTCCTGTCCCCTGCAATGATAGGATTACAAATACCCCCAGGTCTCTCTGCTCTTGCATACCCTTTCGAATTGTACCTTTTATTTTCAATTGCCTCTTGCGGTCTTCCAACCAAACTGAATTACTTCACACGTCATCACATTAAATGTCATCTGTCAACGTGTCCGCCCATTCCACCAGCTTGTCCCTGACCTCTGCAGTTTAATGGATTAGATTAGATTAGAGATACAGCACTGAAACAGGCCCTTCGGCCCACCGAGTCTGTGCCGAACATCAACCACCCATTTATACTAATCTTACACTAATCCCATATTCCTACCAAACATCCCCACCTGTCCCTATATTTCCCTACCACCTACCTATACTAGTGACAATTTATAATGGCCAATTTACCTATCAACCTGCAAGTCTTTTGATCACTATCCTCCTCTCTGTTCACAATAATGCCAAGTTTTGTGTCGTCTGAAAATTTTGAAATAGTGCCCTGGAGACCAATGTACAGGCCATCAATATAGATCAGGAAAAGCAGTGGCCCTATCACCGTCCGCTGGGGAACCCCACTGATTTGCTCCCTCCAGCCGAAGATATAACTGTTTACCACTGCTCGCTGTTTCTTGTTACTCAGCCAATTTCGTATCCATGCTGCTACTGTCCCTTTCATTACATGAGCTGTAATTTTACTAACAGATCTGTTATGTGACACTTAATTAAATTGCTTTTGGATGTTGATGGAGACAAGATGAACAGAATTACCCTCATCAAAGCTCTCTGTTCCCAGATCGTAAATCTCAGTCTAGATCCTTAAACGTGATTTCCCTTTAACAAATCCATTCTGGATTTCCTTCATGAATCCATATTTGTCCAAGTGACTGTTAATTTTATGCTGGTATTCCTGGAGTTTTGGATATGAGCGAGCTGCAGACAGGACAGGGGGAAATGGGTAGTTCATGTATCAGTTCACCGGAGGGCGTGGTCACAAACGAGTTATGCTACACAGGACTGAGATGAGAACGTTGCTGGAGCACCATATAGGAGAATGCTGATGGACATGTGCACTGAGATACTTTGTCCATTGACAGGCCTGCCAGACAGTCTTTTGTCACTGTCAAGCAACATGGAGGAATCCGGCTCCAACATGGCACAGGACATTTCAGAGCTTGAAGCCCATTCTTCCCCCTGTGCAAGTGGCCACTAATTCCATGACAGCACTAGTCGACCCAGTCGTGATACAGTGTCTGGTGACCATTGTCTTAGCTTACACTGCAGCACAGGTGGCAGACACACAGCATCTCAGTGCTGCAGTGGAAGCTCAGATTGTGGTCATAAGATCCAAGCTTGCTGCCGTGTAGGTTCAGACTGCTGCCATCCTGGCTGTGGATCTCAGTGCTCAAAGGGTCTTGCAGGCTCTCACAGCAGTCGATCAAACTGTGATCCACTCGATTACCAGGATTTCTGAGGTATCTGCCCGTGGGAGAGGCAGTGTATCCGTGGAGCACGAACTTGCTGTCCTCTCTCAGGATGATAGTATTTGTACTCCCTTCACTGCCTCTCCACCAGTGTCCTTTCTGTTACCCATCAGCAGCCCAGGCTGCTGCTGCTGATGCAGAGGGCGAGCAGTCCGAATCCGAGTCCGTAAGGCACAGAGCGGCTCGAAGGCATACTACAAAGCCATCTACAATCTCTTCCAATGAAAGTCAGCAGCCTTCCACCAGCCATGCTGCAGCCACTGTGGAAGCACTTTGTAAGAGCACTCGAAAAGTCAAGAGAACTCACAAGACAGGCACTAAGGGACTACACGAGGGTGAATAGTTCATTTTTTAAATGTAACTTGATGTGTTATTAGGTAAGGATGTTCATGAAAAAGCTTTTGCTGGTGTTTTTTTTATTGCAGGATAGTGACCAAGGGGATGTTGTGATGTGACATCTCAGATGGGTGTAATGGTGGAGAATGCGGGATCCATGCTGTAAAAGGAAGTTGTCTTTTGGGAACCAATATCTGAAAACTCTCCTACAGCCTGTCCAGGTTGAAGGCGTCCAGGTAATATCCTCCCTGTTTCCTCTTCCTCCTCATCCTGAGGTGGCCTCCGGATTCTGGTGGTAATGCCTGGGTCTTCTTGATGGTGATGATATGACGGGTGCAGCAAAACACCATGAACTTGGCCATCTGCTCCAGTGTGTACTGAAGGGCTCCCCCGGAGTGGTTCAGACATCAGAAGCATTGCTTCATCACACCAATGGTCTGTTCCACGATGTTCCGAGTGTCGCCATTGCTCACTTTATACTCGGGAAAACTGCATGCAGTTAGTTGGCGGTGGGAGATGGTTTGGGGATGTAGAAACTGAGCTGTGTCCAGGGGAATATCCTTTGCCTCTGAGGAGTCACATTTTGGTTCTGCATGGAGGCTCTCAGTGTTTGTACCGGCTAACTGCTTCAGAATGAAGGTATCGTGCCTGCTGCCAGGATAGTGGACATTCACCAACATGATGTATTGGGCATGTTCGCACACCAACTGTACATTAATGGATTGAGACTTCTTTCAGTTCCTGTACCTCTCCCGTTGACACAGCGCCCCGCAGAGCCACCCACACCGTCAGGAATCCGGCTATCCTGACAGAGCCACGGGACCTCTCATCCTGCTTCTCCCCACTGAGGGAGAACATGTTGACATAGATGGCCACCCTCACGTCCCAGAATTATCAATAGACAACACACTGGCCTAGTAACTACTGGTAAGTTAGTTTAACATCTGTGGTGGATAAGGTTTTAGAAACAATAATCAAGGGGGCTAAATCAAAACACACTTGCAGAGATCTGAGTTAATTAAGGATTGTCAGCACGGAATTTTACAAGGCAGATCATGCTTGACTAAACTTTTTTTATGATGAAGTAACAGAGAAGGTTTATGAAGGAAAGTGATGGATTTTGTCTTCATGGATTGTAAGAAAGCGTTTCATGAAGTACCATACAAAAGGTTAGTTAGAAAAATTGACGCTCATGGAATAGCATCAAATGGGAACATATATTGCCGAAAGGAAAGAAAAGAGCGAATTGTGGTAAACAGTTAGAACATAGAACATAGAACAGTACAGCACAGTACAGGCCCTTCGGCCCACGATGTTGTGCCGAACCTTTAACCTGCTCTAAGATCAAACTAACTACCTACCCTTCAATTTACTATCATCCATGTACCTATCCAAGAGTCGCTTAAATGTCCCGAATGTATCTGCTTCTACTACCGCCGCTGGCAGCGCATTCCACGCACCCACCACTCTCTGTGTAAAGAACCGACCTGTGACATCTCCCCGAAACCTTCCTCCAATCACCTTAAAATTATGCCCCCTGGTGATAGCCCTTTCCACCCTGGGAAAAAGACTCTGACTATCCACTCTATCTATGCCTCTCATCATCTTGTACCCCTCTATCAAGTCACCTCTCATCCTTCTTCGCTCCAATGAGAAAAGCCCTACCTCCCTCAGTCTTTCTTCATAGGACATGTGCTCCAGTCCAGGCAGCATCCTGGTAAATCACCTCTGCACCCTCTCAGTTTTTCAGACTGGAGGATGATGTTCCACTAGGGTCAGTGCTGGGACCACTTCTTTTTCTTTCTTTTCTTTGCTATATGTAAATGACTTGGATCTTGAAATATAGAGTAGAATTTCAAAATGTTCTGATGATACCAATCTTGGAGGAGTGGTAAACAGTGAAGATGATGCAAACTGCCAGCAACAGGGTATAGATAGGCTAGCAGAATGGACGGAAAAGTGGCAGGCGGAATTTAATAGAAGAATATGAGGTCATGCCTTCTGGCATAAGGGAGAGGAAGGCAATATAGAATTAATGGTACAGTTCTAAAGATTGTGCAGGAACAGAGGGACCTGGGGCTCCATTTCCATTGATCTCTGAAGGTGGCAGAACATATTACGAGAGTGTTTGGCAAAGCATATCAGATCTTTGGCTTCATCATTACAGGCAAAGAGTATAAAAGCAGGGAGATTATGCTGAAACTCTATAAAGATTTGGTCAGGATCCCTGCAGGACTCTGTCCAGTTCTGGTCACCACACTTTCGGAAGTATGTGAACGCCCTTGTGAGGGTTTAGAGGAGATTTACCAGAGTGGATCCAGGGTTGAGGAAGAGGTTTAGTTACAAGGTTAGTTTGTCCACTCACGCACTGCTCTCCCTGGAGTAAAGGAGATTGAGAAAGATTTAACAGAGGTATACAAGATTATGATAGTCTTCGATAAGAAAAACAAGGAAAAACTGTTCCATTAACTGATGAAACACGGACTAGGGGACGCAGATTGACGATTTGGGGTAAGTGATGCAGGGGGAATATGAGGAAGAACATTGGTTTATGCAGTGGACGGTAATGACTTGGAACTCACTGCCCAGGAGGGTGGTGCAAGCCGAGACAATCAATGATTTATAAATGAATCCGGAGGGGCACCTGAATGAAATAAACCTGCAGTGCTCCGTGGATTGAGCGGGGCAGTGAGACTGACTCAATTGCTCCACAGAGAGCTGACATGGAGTGGCCGAATGGCCTCCTTCTGTGTCGTACATGACTCTATGACTCCATCAATTTCTACAACTCGATGTTGTTTACAGCACACGTACTGCCTGGAAAGATCCAAATGCATAGAATTCAATGAAACTGTGATCTTAATGGGCTCTGGCAGTTCAGTCCTCACCCTGGTGTGAGGCTCCAGGTCCTTTTGCAGAAGGCGACACATCCTTATTGAATCAGCGTCGCCTCACACACTGCTCCTGGGTTAGGTGTAGGTAGGAAAAGTGCTCTGGAATAACCCAGCGTGGGTATGGCAGAGCCCCTTCTTCTTCCCTCTTTACAGTGCTTCCCCTCTCTGCAGCCTCTGCCACATTTGTTCGTCTTGTTACAGACCCAAAGACACTGTAACTATAGTCACCAGACCTCGTACAGGGTTTGGTCACCAAATCATCTGTCCTCCCTGAATGTCTGCAGCAGCTCACAACACAGCCTCCAGAAAACCATCCACAGCACCTCCACTAACTTTACAATAGCAGAAGTCGGTCAAAAGTCCATCACCTGTACGTTGGGTGCCTGGTCCTTTTAAATAACACGAGAAGACGGCCCTCGTGCTGCTGAATGCATGACCAGATGAGAGTGACTAACACAGATGGTCAGTGGACATGCACAGTGCAAGTTTCAAAGACGTGCGTCAAAGCTTCTAGAATAGCACATTGGAGACAATTCAAACCCCTCCGCATACCACTGGTACACGCACAGTACGCCCACAGCTATATTCCTGCCCAGCATGGGGCACTGTGCAGGCCACACTAGAAGAGGCCAGCTGTTCCGTTCACATCATTTTATAGATCCAGGATTCTGTAACACTGGCACCAGGGGTGCCACGGGGTAAACATCACAGCCGGGGGAGATAGAGAGGGAAAGCAACTCACTTTATAAAGGGAATTTGCAACAGACTCACCGGCATAAGTTTTGCAAGAATATGGAAATGAGCAGGGGAATGGGACTAATTGGGTGGGGTGAGTCAATAGAGAATTCAAACACAAGAATGAGAATATTAAAATTAAGGTGCTGGCAAACCGGCGAGCCAATGTCGATCAGTGAGCTGGGAGGTAATGGGAGATCGGGAATTGCTGTGAGTTAGGTTACAAACAGCAGAGTTCTGGATAGGCTGTGGTTTATGGAGCTTTATAACTGGGAGAATGACCAGGACAGAATTGGAATATTCAAATGTGGATTTAAACAAAGGCACGGATGAGGGTTTATGAAGCAGATGGGCTGAGGCAGCGGTGGAGACAGATGATATTACAGAGGTGGTAGTCGGCAGGGTTGGTGACAGAGAGAATATGGAAATGAAATCAGCTCAGAGATAAATAAAATACAGAGGCTGTTAACAGTCCGGTTCAGCCTCAGACATTGGTCAGTGAGGGTATGGCAGTTCATGGATAGGGGTGGGATTTTTTGATGGAGACCAATTACACTGTCTACAGTCTTCCCAAAATTTAAATTACAAGAACAGTATTTCAGTGAGACAGGGTTTACAGATCGACTAGCTGGAAATAGAGAATTAGCAGAGGCAGCAACAACAGTAAAGTTCAATAACTATAATACAGTTAGGACTGATTTATAGAGCAAACAGCTGGAAATATAGGGTTACCAGGAATAACAACAGCAGCAAGGTTAGCAGGTAAATTAAAGAAGCAGTAATTCAGTTAAACATCGTTAATAAAATGTATAGAGAGACTTACCAGGGACACCAACAATAGCAAGGATAGGATAATAAATGCATTGCATAATCAACAGTGTGTGATAGATCCCAACTGTTATCACCTGTGAACCATACTTATGAAGTATGTAAAGAGACCATGATAAACCCTTGCCCATTGTTGTAACATTCCAGTCAAATGTTCTCAGATTCTGACCCATTGTTGTAACATTCCAATCAATTATTCTCAGATTTTGACCCATTGTTGTAACATTCCAATCTATTGCTCTCGGATTCTGATCTACACTTTCCCTCTCTCTGGAGCCACTGCTCCCAGGTAGTGCTGAGGCTGATGCTCCCACTGAGACTATAGGATAACACATGTAAAGGAGCCCCTTATTAATAGAAGAGGGAAACCCTTCAGTGACACAATTAGTGTCCGAGGAGATTGGCATTAATTACAGTGACTGAACAAACAGGTTCAGTTAACCCCTTTCAATCCAACACCTTTTGTACCACAATAAAGAGGAATATTTATCCCTTATATATGTTTCAGGGTTGCTGAGAGAAGGGCTGGTGAAAATAGCAGAGGCACAAGCCAGAATTTTCCAATCCTCCTTGAATATGGGAGTGATGACAGAGGACTGGAGGGTTACAAATGTAATACGCTGTTGAAAAAAAGCAGAGATTAGATAAACCTTGCATTTACTGAACAATCTAACATTGCTGGTGGGGATGCTTCTCGAAGTCACTACCAGGAGAAAAGTTATCATTGCTGGAAAAGAAACATGGGATGATATTTGGCAAACAGCATGGATATTCGAATGCCAAATCATATCTGGCAAATTTCAACAGCAACTTCTTTTATATAGCACCTTTAATGTAATTAAATATTACAAGTCTCTTCACAGAGGCATTATAAAACAAAATATGTCACCGATCCATATAAGGAGACATTAGGGCAGATGATCAAAACTTGGTGAATGAGGTATATTTAATGGAGTGTCTTAAAGGGGCAAACGGAGGTAGAGAGGTGGAGAATTGACGGGAGGCTATTGCAGAGTTCAAGGCACAGGCTGCTGGAGGCATGGTCATCAATCGTACAACAATGATGATTGGGGATGCTAAGGAGACCAGAATTGGAGGAGTGAAGACAGTTCGGAGGGTTGTAGGAATTAAGGAGTTTGCAGAGATAGGGAGGAGCCAGACCACAGAGGGATTTTCAAATAAGAACGAGCAGTTTAAAATCGAGAAGTCTTTTAACTGGAAGACAATGTGTACCAACAAGCACAGAGGTGATGGGTGAACGGCATTTGGTGCATGTTCGGACACTGGCAGCAGAGGTTTAGATGACCTAAAGTTTACAGAGGGCAGAATGTGGGACGCCAACCAGGAAAGCGTTGGAATAACCAAGTCTAAAGGTAACGAAGTTATGGATGAGAGTTTCAGCACCAGCACAACTGACACAGGGGCGGAGTCGTGTGATGTTATGGAAGTGGAAACGTATCGTCTCAGTGATGGTGCAGATACCCGGTTGAAAGCTCATCTCGGAATCTGATGTGACACTAAAGTTACAAATATTCTGGTTCAGCCTTGGACGTTTGCCAAGCAGAGGGATGGAATCAATGGTGAGAGTGCACAGATTGTAACAGAGACAAAAGACAATGGTTTCATTCTTTCCAATATTTTACAGGAGGAAATGTCTGCAAATCCAGTAGTGGATGTTGGATAATACACCAGATATTTTACAGACAGTGGAGGGGTCGAGGGAGGTGTTGGTGAGGTAGAACTCTGTGTCAGCAGTATATATGTGAAAAGTTATATTGTGCTCTCGGATGATGACACCAAGGGCAGCATGTAGATGAGCAATAGGGGTGATGGATAGATCCATGCGGAAAACCAGAGCAGGAAGAGAAGTCATTGCAAGTGATTCTCTGTATATAATTAAATAGATAAGACATACTCCACAAATTTATTTCAGCCTTCGCTTATCCGACACTTTAACAAATTGCTTTTTTTCCTGTTAAGGAAAGCAACCCCATCGCTGCTTCTAATCTCACCGGTTGTAATGTATTCACATGTGTCCCCGATGTTCCCTCTCTGACGCTGAAAGATATGTACTTAACAAAGGATTCAGTTTCATCCCTTTACACCCCCACCTCAATGAATTTCACGCTCGGCATTACGTTGAGCTTTTCTTCCATCGTCTCCGGGCTCATTTCTTTGACTAGGAGCTCGCTCCCCGATCAGTAGACCCATTCACCCACCTCCAGCATTCTCCCTCCACCTGGACCCCTCCCTCAGGTCTCAGAGCTGCTCTTGATAATATCATTCTCAACTTTCAGCGCCTTAATTTCCCCTCTCACTCAGTCTAACCCCTGAATTTGCAGCACTCCATTCCCTCAGGTCTCACCCCAATAATGTAATCAAACCCGCAGACAAGGGTGGTGCTATTGCTGTCGCTGACGTCATCTCCTCTGCAAATCTTCCCTCTACAGCTTCCAACCTCATTGTCCCACAACCCCGAACAGTCTGTTTCTACCTCCTTCCTAAAATCCACAAACAGGACTGCTCCGACAGACCCATTGTTTCATCCTGTTCATGCCCCACTGAATTTATTTCTTCCTACCTTGACTCTATTTTTCTCCCCCTTTTTCAGTCTCTTCCCAGTTACATCCCCGACTCTTCTGATGCCATACGCCATTTCAACAATTTCCAGTTTCCTGGCCCTCTTCACTATGGACATCCAATCTCTCTACACCTCCATCCCACACCAGGACGGTTTGAGGGCTGTCTACGTCTTCCTTAAACAGAGGCCGAAACTATTCCCCATCTTCCATCACCCTCCTCCGCCTGGCTGAACCTGTTCTCACACTGAACAACGTCTCCTTCATTTCCTCCCAATAAAAAGGTGTTACTATGTTTACCCGCATGGATCCTGGTAATGTCTGTCTTATTGTCACATATTTTGAATATTTCTTGTTCCAGTCATATTCAGACAACCTCCCCGAGCTCTTCTTCTGGCATATTGATGACATACATTGACCCTCTTTATGCTCCCGCCCCATACTGGAAAAAATCAACCTCGCTTCCGATTTCCACCGTTCTGTCACCTTCACATGGTCCATCTCCGACATTTCCCTTCCTCGACTTCTCTGTCTCCATCTCTACAGATAGTCTGTCCACTAATGTTCATTATAAACCCACTAACTCCGACGACTGCCTGGACTACATTTCCACACAACTTGTTTCCAAAAAGGATTCTATTCCAATCTCCCAGTGTCTGTCTCCGCTGCATCTGCTCTGATGATGCAACCTTCCACAAAAGTGCTTCTGATGTGTCCTCGGTTTTCCTGTCCTGAGGATTCCTCCCACCCCCAACTATTGTTGAGAGGGCCCTCAACCGTGTACAACCCATTTCTCACACTTCAGCCCTCACTCCTCCAACACCCCCGACACTTCCTCCCCGTCCCACTGCATCTTCCCATGCAATCACGGGACGTGTAATAACTGCACTTTTACCTCCTCTCTCCTCACCATCCAAGGCCCCTAACATTCCTTCCAGGGAAAGCAGCGATTTACTTGTATTTCTTTCAATTTATGTATTCTGTATTCGCTGCTCACAACGCAGTCGCCTCTATATTACTGAAGGGTAGCAAATGGTGTCCTAGCCAGCAACGCTCGCATCCCATGAACGAATAAACAAACACACTGGGGAGATCAAATGTAGATTGGGTGATCGCTTTTCCGATGCTGTCCACTCAGTCCATAAGCATGTCCCTGAGCTTCGGGTCGTTTGCCGTTTTAATTCACTGCCCTGCTCCCACTCCAACATTTCTAAACTCGGCCTACTGCAGTTTTACAGTGAAGCTGAACATTTTGGATTATCCCAAAGCCCCTGATGAGACTTTCCATCTGCATTAATACCATTCAGCACTTTGACAGAAGAAATTCGATCATGATGTCCAAAAATTATAACAACTGCAGTTGGCCTGCTTTCCATCAGGATATACAAAGGAATGTCATTTCGAAACTCCTGATAAACTTTTAAATACATCAAATGTTGTGATTCATTTTATTTTAATCTCGTATAATAATGAAACCATGATTGGTTGAAAAGCCATTGAAGTGAGCACAGGCACCAACATACAAGGCACAAAACTGATAGCACATGGCAAAAATGTAACCTGTACCATATTCAAGTAAAAGGAAAGCAGATTTCATTGAATATTTCAGCAGTATAAATTATTTAATTCATGTATTAAGGATTCTCCTTAATTTGTTTCCTTTGTTATTGTCAGTGCTGCTTGGAAATGGTTAAGCAGTTGCTAGGGAACACGATGAACAGATTGAGAGTTACTCGAAACCTAAATGTGTATAGAAGGTTGTACTATCGATAGCAACCCTGGGAGCCCAATAGTCTGCTATTAATCAGCCACTCCAGAACATTATTGAAAAATCTTCAGAATGTAACATAAGTTCTTTGGCCTTCTCATCCTGAGCCAATAATATCCTGGTGATTGATAAATGTTAAATATACAATCTAATTCGATAAATCCTCAGTCTCACTTTTTCTGAAGTGTCGTTAACAATGAATCACATCCATATTTTTTTATAAAAGAGGTACTATTATCTGCACCTTCTTTAATGCTCACTCACACCACTTGTTCCATTCTGCATTGTAGGGCAATAAAACTTTCATGGGAGGGAACGCCAAGCAAACTGGTACTTAAATTTAGTAATTAGGCAGTAGATTCTTATTGACAAAGGAAATGTTTACAAAATGTTCAAACCCATTGTAGCCTGGCTCCTTAATGGTGACTGGGTAGAAAAAGCTTCTGCAAAAGCTAGAGAGCAAGGGAGGAAGTGAGAGGGATGATTGTCTGTTTCTTGGTCTCAGGGACCGTTGGATCACACTTCTTGAAATGGTAATACTCAGCAAACTACTTATCATCTGAAATTGTATAAAATAAGTCGAACACCCAGACTGATTACTGCATTGGTATCTGCCCAAGAGCGAGAAAGTTAAATGTTTAAATGCAGTGAACTTCTGAGACACCCTGAAATATAATCAGTTCTTGTGCAGCATAGTTTCGTATTGTAACTGAATGGGCTTCAACAACAGAAACCTCTGACTCCGCTTGTTCATACATTACCAGGCTTGTCCTGGAAACAATTTGGCCTACTTAAAATTTTCGCCAGACCCTGATTTTTGTGAATATTCGGATTACGTCAATGCACAGGTAAACTTTTGGTTGCAACTTTTCATTGAATAAAAATTATTTTATCTGATTTTATTTCATTGTTTTATATTTTCGGTTTGGAAACATAATGGTTTGCTTTCTGCGTTAACTGTGGAATGGGATTTACGTCCTGATTGTTTCTTGGCAACCTCAGAACTGAATATAAAACATGGTCAGTACAGAACAATCATAAAGGAGGATTCTGTATAAATGTGACATTCAGACTCTCCTACACAAACCGGGCTTGTAACAAAGGTTTGGGATTTAAACCTGTCACTGTCACATCAAGCTGGAAGGACACCGAGCAAGTGTCTGAAATGACCAATTTGATCACAGAGTTCCTGTCTCGTTGCTCCCTGGTTGACAAGCCCAGGACTGACAATAGGCTTCCTTTAACCGGTGTTTGCGACGTGGCCACAACGCACTTTAAAACACAATTTAAAAAAATGTTATATATTACGGAGCTGTTGAGCGGTGTTGATGTATCTCACGCTGAAATCTTCAGGATCAAATCTGAAGGAATCACAACTTTAGTCTCTTTAAAGAAGCGGTGGTCCAGCTGTAAATCAGAGGTCTGACACAGCACTGTCACTCTACTCGAAGTGCAATGCACAAAGAGGCAGCAATGAGTTACATTTCATCACAGCACAGTTCCACAGCACTGAGAACAGCTTGTCAGTGGGGGAAATCGGTTCAAATTTGAAAATCGTTTGGAACCAGGAAAGGTTCCATCTCTCCCCAAGTAACACATCTTCTCATCAGAATAATCTGGGCAAAACAAAGAATGAAGAATAACGTTGAATCTTTTCACTACTAACTTTTCACCTGTGATGAGAAGCGTTACCAACTCCAAAAGGGGCAGGTCTTTCTCTGACCTCCTGGAACGCCACAGCAGGGCAGGGCAAAATCACATTGGTGGCTTTGCAGTGACGGCCATGCACTGATCTCTGAGACAGTGTTATCAATTTATCTAGAATTTAAGGATAATCGAACACAATTAATGAATAAATTCTGCAATTAACTGAACTGGACCAGTCAGTTTTATTATCAGTTCACTTCGAGGGCCGGGTTCAAGGGAATCTGAAGCAAAAATCAGCAATAAATTAACGCAATGAATTAATCAATTGAATTCCAATAAATTAGATACAAGGTTTTAATTTAAGATTGTGTCTGCAAAGACTAAAACCTATTTCACTTTCCCCGTATATTTGGCATATGCATTCTGTGCTCATTCACTAGATTTGGAATCATAAAATATTAGAGCACAGAAAGAGGCCATTCGGCCTATTGTGCATGTGCTATTTCTTAGAATGAACTGTTCATTTAATCATCCTCCACTGCTCTTTCCCCCAACATCTGCAAAATTAAAATTCCGCTGAAGGCCGGTTGGAAATCTTAACCAACAGATAGGAAAGCTAAGAAACGAGGTCAAAAAAGTGTTCAAAAATTACTCTTAAAATATTTTTAGATGGAGAAAGGCATCACCATTAACAGAGATCTGTCAGTTCTAAAATCATGATATGAGAGACTTGTACTTTTTTAAGTGCAACATTATACCTTGTCCACAAGCAAAATGCAGATTTTCACGCTCACAGCTTCGTACAAAATTGTACAATGAACAATTTGGCATGAACAATGCCAAAATATTACTCCTGATAATCCTACCGTCTATGGGAGCGTCACATTCCTCGTTGTCACTGGGTCAAAATCCTGCAACTCTCCTCCTAACAGAACTGTGGAAGTAGCTTCTTCACAAGATTCAAGAAGAAGGCCCATCACCACCTTCTCAAGGGGTATCTAGGGGCTGGCAATAAATATTGACTAGCCAGTGACACACACATCCCAAGAATGATTAAAAATAATGTTGTTAGCGTCAAGGATGATACTGCTTGTGCGAATTAATCGCGCTTGTATCAAGTGGCTGAGATGTGGTGATGTGTCTCTTTAAAACTAGTGTCATCACCCAGATAATAGGGCTACAAGGGACTTTGTTCTGTTCAGAATTAGGCTGAGAGCTCTGTGCCATGGCAGAGAGTTACATACAAGACAGCATCAGAAAATCCTGAAGGACATCAGCAAGCTCAAACAGGGAGGAATTCCAGGACCGACCTTGGTGCAGGGCTTTGCAGTTCTGATCTGCACCACCAATTCACGTCAGTTGGTGTAGCAACGCCAATGTGGAACTACCACACCATCTTGACAACTCTACCACATCATGCATGCCATTTTACAGTTACTGTTCCTGCATGTACCGATCTAAATCCCATGCATTCAGAACCGATCCAGTCTGGTACCATGTGAAAAAGCGTTTGCACTCACGGAGATATATCCCGCTGTCACTATGATAAATGTATCAGTGGTTAACTCCAAGGGAAAGTCCTGTGACTGCGCCATTCTGTAATGCAGCGTGCTACAGAAAAACAGGGGCATGAGAGCTTGTAACAACATTAAATCTTTCGCAGATGAACAGGTTGGAAAGATTTTGCAATCCACACTGGAAGAAGAAGTCTTTAAGAATAAGGCCAAGCTGTCAGAATCATGGCCCTTGCAGGATTAGGTTACAGGAGAAGAATTTAGTCTGTCCCCCTCATTGCATTCACGTTACATATCTGGAAAGTTATCTCTGACAAGATGGAAGTTCACTGATACCTGATAGTCTGTGACAAGTGTCTATCTGAGTGTACAGATAGTGTTATTATGTTGTTGAACTGTTAATTTCTATTATAGAATCATCGGCCATTGTCGATTCTGGTATCAGTGCGAACCACACCCGGACATGCCTTGTCAGTAACAGAGAGTGAGCAGTCACATACATATTAATGCTAACCACACCCGGGCAGCTCCTGTTCGGAACAGATAGTGCTCACCGCACCCGGGTAGGCCTTGTCAGTAACAGAGAGTGACCAATCACAGTGGGATCCCTGCTAACCGCGCCCAGGATGGCGCTGTCAGTAACAGAGATTGACCAATCACAAACATATCAGTGATAACTCCGCGCAGACAGGCCTTGTCAGTCACAGAAAGCGACCAATCACAGACGTATCAGTACTAACCCCACCCGGGGAGCATCTGCCAGTAACAGCGAGTGACAATCACAGATATATCAGTGCTAACCCCGCCCGTGCAGCACCTGCCAGGAACAGTAAGTGACCGATCACAGACATATCAGTACTAAATCCACCCGGGGAGCTCCTGTCAGTAACAGAGAGCGACCAACCACAAACATATCAGTACTAACCCACCCCGGACAACTCCGGTTAGTAAAAGGTTGCGACAAATCACAGACATATCATTGCTAACCCCGCCCGGCCAACTCCAGTCAGTAGAAGGGAGAGAGCAATTGCAGACATATCAGAACAAATGTTTCATGTCTGTGCTTGTGGTTGTTCAGTTTTCAGTCCATTAACACCCTATCTGTACTAATGCTTTGTCTTTCAGCGCACCACTAACATCTTGTTTGCCTTTGCTCCATGACCTTCTGGTCAGCTATTATGTGACCTTCTCTTATCAATACCTTCCCTTTTGTTATCTCCTGCCCCACCCCAGCTTTACTTGCTAAAAATCTTTTACATTTCCTATATCTGCCTGTTCTGAAGAAGGGTCACTGACCTGAAACTTTAACTCTGCTTCTCTCTCCACATATGCGGCCAGACCTGCTGAATTTTTCCAGCATTTACTGTTTTTGATCCAATGCTAACCCCGACTGGGCAGGCTGTCTCAGTAACAGAGAGTGACCAATCACAGACATATCAGTGGTAAGCCCGCCCGGGCAGCTTAAGGCAGTAACAGAAAGTGACCAATCACAGACATATCAGTGCTAACCACGCCCAGGCAGGCCCTGTCACGAACAGTGAGTGACCAATCACAGACAGATGCAGTTCCCTCCTACCCCCTCTGCTGATTGGACAGGGGAGCCGTCAATTGTAGCCAAGCCACAGGCAGATTGATGGTGTGTTGGACCGGATGAAACCTTTCCACGAGACAGATTCTCGCCTGTGTACTGTATGTAGAATAACACTTGTTTGAACTAAATTCAAGGGAGATCGCACAGAAAAGTTGAAAAGAGGAATAATGTGCATAACGTTGTGAGATAGTTGGATAGTATTGGTAAAAGAAGTCGTGGCTTTGCGGAAAACATTTGTTGAAGTGCCTCATAAAAGTCTGTTTCGCAAAACTGAGGCTGATGGAAGAGGAGGTTCAGTGTCAGATTGGATAAAACAATGGCTTTAGGACAGAAAACAGCGAGACTTTATAAATGACAGTTTCTCATACTGGAGAACAGAAGGCAGTGGTGTTCCCCAAGGTTCAGTGCTGTGACCGCTGCTTTTTGTGATGAAGATCAATGACTTGAATATTGAAATATAGAGTAGAATTCCAAAATTTGTCGATGATATCAAACCTGGAGGAATGACGGTGAGGATAGTTCCAATCGACTGAAACAGAACATAGATAGGAAAGCAGAAGTGGCAGACATGTGGCAGATGGAATTTAATGCAGAGAATGCTGAGGTGGTTCATTTCTTTCAGAAGTGACCAGGAGAGACAATATAGCCTTAATGACACAATTCGAAAGAGTGTGGATGAACAGAGGGCCCTGGAGATGCATGTGCATCGATCTTGGAAGGTAGCAGGACATATTGAGGGAGTGATTTTTCAAAGCACCTGGGATCTTTGGCTTCGTCAAGAGAGGTTTTGAGTACAAAAGCAGGAATGTTGTACTCAATCTTTGTAAAGATCTGGTTAGGCCCCGCCTACACTATTGCATCCCGTTCTGGTCAGCGCACGTTGGGAAGGAGCGGATGGTCCTCGAGAGGTAGCAGAGTAGATTTTCCCAAATGGTTCCATGGATTGGGGATATAAGCTACAAGATTTGGGTGGCAAAGCTGGGGTTGCTTTTTTTTCTTGCAGAAATGGAGATTGAGGGGAGATTTCATACAGGTGTACACGATTATGACAGGCATGGATAGGGCAGACAAAGAACATCGGTTTGTTTTCTACGTTTGTGGAACGCATACGATGCTGGCTAGAGCAGAATTTATTGCCCATACCTAATTGCCCTCGTGAAGGTGATGGTGAGCTGACGTCTTAAACCACTGCAGTCCTTGGGGTGTAAGTAGACCCACAGTGCTCTTAGGAAGGAAGATCCCGGATTTTGACCGAGCAACATTGAAGGAATTGTGATATAGTTTCATGTCAGAATGGTGTGTGGCTTGTAGGGGAGCTTGCAGTTGGTGGAGTTCCCATGCATCTGCTGCCCTTGGCCTTCGATGTGGTAGTGGTCGCGGGTTTGGAATGTGCTGCCTAAGGAGCCTTGGTGCGTTGCTGTATTGCATCTTGCATTTGGTACACGCTACTGAAACTGTCCATTGGTGGTAGAAATAATCTATGTTGAGGGTAGTGGATGGGGTATCCTGGACGGTGTTGAGCTTCTTGAGTGTTGTTGAAGCTACAATTCTGCAGACAAACGGAGTGTATTCCATCCCACTCCTGACTTGTGCCTTGTCGGTGGTTTACAGGCATTGAGGTGTCAGGAGGTGAGTTGCTCGCCGCAGGATTGGCATCCTCTGACCTGTTGTAGTTGCCATAGTATTTATGTGATTGGTCCATTTCAGTTTCTGGTCAATGGTAACCCCCAGAATGTTGATAGTGGGGGATTCAGCGATCGTAATGCCATTGAAATTAAGGGAAGATGGTTAGATTCTCTTTTATTTGAGATGGTTATTGCCAGGCACTTGAGTGGCACGAATGTTACTTGCCACTTATCAGCCCAAGCCTGGATATTGTCCTGATCTTGCTGCATTTCTACACTGATTCATTAAGTCTCTGAGGAGTCACGAATGGTGCTCAGCATTGTGCAATCATCAGCGAATATCCCGACTCCTGAATTTATGATTGAATAAAGGTCATTGATGAAGAAGCTGAAGATGGTTGGGCCTAGGACACTACTCTGAGGAACTCCTGATGATTGACTCCAACAACCACAACCACCTCCCTTTTCGCTGGCGTAAATCCAACCAGCGGAGAGTTGTCCCCCTGATTCCCGTTGACTCCCATTTTGCTAGGGCTCCTTGATGCTGTATTCGGTCAAATGTTGCCTTTAGGTCGAGGGCAGTCACTCTCATCTCACTTCTGAAGTTCAGCTCTTTTACCCATGTTTCAACAAGACACTAATGAGATCAAGAGCTGAGTGGTCCTGACGGAATTCAAAGTGAGCAGGTTGTTGCTAAACAAGTGCGGCTTGATAGCACAAGAGATGACACCTTCAATCACTGTACGAATGATTGAGAGTAGACTGATGGAGCGGAAATTGTCCTGTTTGCTGTATACTGGACATACCAGGGCAATTTTTCACATTGCTGGTTAGATGACAATGCTGTATCTGGACTTCTATCTGCTGATGCCATACGGACTAGAGTACAGAGTTCAGGTCTTGGTAAGAAATGCAGGGGGCTGTGAGAAATAACTTGTTTTGATATAATTTGTGGTAATGAACAGGGACTCGCTCCCGACAAGGGTGGTACAAGTGGAGATAATCAATTTTTTCAATAGGATTTTCGATGGGCTCTTGAGGGAAGTAAATGTGTTGATCTATGGGGAGATATCAGGAGAATGTGACCAGCTGGATTGCTCCGCAGAGATCTGGTAAGGACTCGATGGTCCAAAATCCCCCATTCTGTGCCACAACAACTGTATGAATGTATGATATGGGAATGCTATTACTACTGCTTCTTTATTCTGGAATATATCTGTCTGTCTCAGTGCCGCGAGTGTGATACATCTCTGTGCGTCTGTTTTAGTGTCTGTGTGTCTGTATGTGTGCCTATATGTTCATGGGTGTATATGTGCCTGTCTTTTTCTGTGCGTGTCTGACTCAGTGACGGGATTTGATGTGTGTGCATGTTTGAGACAGAGTATGTCTCAGTGCCTAGGGTGTCATGTGTGTGTGTGTGTCGGTGTCTGTGTGTGTGAGAGACAGACAGAGAGTGTCTCAGTGCCTGGGGTGTGTGCGTGTCTGTGTTTGTCCAATATTGTGTGTATGTGTGCACGTGCATGTGTATGCTTTTAGTTCAATGCCTGGGCATTGGCAACATAGGAACAAAGGAGCATTCAGCACATGCTCCGACATTCAGTATGATCATGGCTGATCACCCACTGCAACCTTTTGTTCCCACGTTATCCTTATATCCTTTGATATCATTAGTATTGCGAAATCTGTCAATCTCTGCTTTAAGCATCTCAATGACGGAGCTTCAACAGAGATAGAGAACTCCAAATAGTCACAACTCTTTGATTAAAGACATTTCTCCCCGTCTCTGTCCTAATTGGCTTCTCCCTTCTTTTAAAATTATGACCCCGGTTTTCATCTCACAGAAACCTACAAAATTCTGACAGGATTGCACAGACTAGATGCAGAAAGGATGTTCTCGATGGCGGGGGAGTCCAGAGCCTTGGTCAGAGTCTAAGGATGAGGGGTAAGTCACTAAGGATGGTGGTGAACCTGTGGAATTTTCTGCCACAGAAAGCAGTTGCAGTGAAATCATTAAATATATTCAAGAAAGAGTTAGAGACATTTCTTAGGGCTCAAGAGTTACGGGGAGAAAACAGGAACAGGGTACTGGGTTTGAATGACCAGCTATGATCATATTGAGTGACGGTGCAGGCTCGAAGTGCCGAATGGCCTACTCCTGCTCCTATTTTCTATATTTATATGTTTCGATGTTTACAATCCCCAAGCAGGGGAAATAGCCGACCTGCATCTACCCTGTCCATCTCTTTAAGTATTGTGTAGTTCTTAATGAGATCACTTCCGGGGGTTGTGCCAAAGTTGGGAGCACTGTCGCACAGACTAGTCAAGCAGCAGGCTGAAATAGTCATACTCACAGAATCATACCTTACAGACAATGTCACAGACATTGCCATCACCATCCCCGGATATGTCCTGCCCCACTGGCAGGAAAGATCCAGGAGAGGTGGGGGCAATGTGGTATACAGTTGGGAGGGAGTTGCCTGGGAGTCCTCGACATTAATTCAAGACCCCATGAATTCTCATGGTATTAGGTTAAACATGGTCAAGAAAAACGTCCTGCTGATTACCACCGTCACCACCTCGCTACTCAATAAAACAACCATTGACCCATTGTCCTGGCAAACTCCCGTCCCATCTCACTTTCCTCTCCAATGATTTTGAACGTATTGTTTGCTCCCACATTCGTTCCCATCTGACTTGGAACTTCATGTTTGAATCTTTCCAATCAGGTTTCTGCCCTTTCCACAGTATAGAATCAATTCTTTGCAAAGTCACAAACAACATGCTATGTGACTGTGACAAAGTAAATTTTCCCTCCTTGTGGTGAGTGGGTGGGAAAGTGGAGTTGAATCGTAAGAACAGCTATGATTGCATTGAATGGCGGGGCAGGCTCGTTGGGCCATATAGTCTATTCCTACTCCAATTTCTTGTGTTCTTGTGTTCATGACCTGCCAACAGTATTTGACATGATTTCCCACACCATCCTCCTTCAACACCTTTCCACTGTCATCCAGCTGGGTAGGTCCGCTCTCAGCTGGTTCCATTTTATGTAACTAATCATAGCCAGAGAATCAGCATCAATGGATTCTCTTCCTTCTCCCACACCGTTACTTCTGCTGTCTCACAAGGATATACCTTGTCCCCCTTCCACTTCTCATCCACATGCTGTCCCTCATTAACATGATCCGAAAGTGCAGTGCTAGTTTTCACATGTCCACTGATAACGCTGACCTCTACCTCACCACCACCTCTCTCAAACTTTCCACTGTTGTTAAATTATCCGACTGTTTATCCGACATCCAGTATTGGATGAGCAGAAATTCCTTCCAATTAAATATTTGAAAGGTGGAAGCCATTGCTTTTGGTCCTTGCTCCAACTCTGCTCCCTCGCTTGACTCCATTCCTCTCCCTGGGGAAAATCTGAGATTAGGTCAGTCTGTTCCCAACCTTGGGGTCACATTCAACCCTGAGATGAGCTTTCAGTCTCATGTTTACGCCATCACTAAGATTACCCATTTTCACCTCCATAACATGACCTGACTTGACCCCTGTCTCAGCTCCTCTCCTGCAGAAACCCTCCTCCATGACTTTGTTACCTCTAGTCCTGACTATTCCAATGATTTCCTGGCTGGTCTCCCATATTCTATTCACTGTTAACTTGAGATCATCCAAATCTCGGCTGCCCATGTATTAAAATGTATCAAGTCTGGCTCGTCTGTCACTCTTGTGCTCGCTGACCTACATTGGCTCCTGGTCAAGCAATGTCTAGATTTTATAATTCTCATCCTTGTTTTGAAATCCCTGCGTGACCTTACCTTCTCCCTATCGCTGAAATATCTTTCAGTCCCACAACTCTTCAAGGTATCTGTGCTTCTCCAATTCTGGTCTTTTGAGCATCCCCATTTTTAGTCATTCCATCATTTGTGGCCGTGCCTTCAGTTGCCTATTCCCCAACCTCTGGTATACCCTCCCTACATCTCTTCACCTCCTTTTCGTCCTTTAAGTCACTGCATAAAACTTATCACTTTGACCAAACTTTTTGTCATCAGCCCCAACATCTCCTGTTGTGTCTCAGTATCATACTTTGCTTTATAATGCTCCTGTGAAGCACCTCGGGATGTTATATTACGTTAAAGGTACAATATAAATATAAGTTGTTGTTGTGGTGTCACCTGCACATTTCCCTGCTCCAAGCCACACCATCTAAACTTGGGCATATATCACTGTTCCTTCAACGTCACTGGGTTAAAATTCTTTCTGTAACAGCACTGTCAGAGCACCTTCACCACATGAACTGCAGTGGTTCAAGATGAAGGCCCACCATTATATACTTATATTATAAGCTTATATACTTCAGTCAAGTCTCCCCTCACTCTTCTTAGTTCCAATGAAAACATGCCCGACCTGTCCAACATTTCCACATCAAACAACCCACTCATTCCAGGTATGAATCTAGTAAATATCCTCTGAACAGCCTCCAATGCCTATGCATCCTTCCTTAAATTAGGAGACAAAAACTGTACGCAGTATTCTAACTGTTGCCTCACCAACGCCCTGCATAACGGAAGCATAACATTCTTACTTTTATTTCCTCCCGTAATAAAAGGTCGCATTCTATTAGCCTTCTTTATTAATTGCTAAAACTGCATACTAACCTTTTGTGACTCATGCACTAGAACACCTGGATCCCTCTGCACCTCGGAATTCTGCAATCAGTCCCCCTTTAAGAAATACTCTGTTTTTTTTATTCTTCCTGCCAAAGTGAACAACTTCGCATTTTCCCACATTATAATTCATCTGCCAGATTTCTACCCACTCACTCAACCGATCTCTAACAGTCTGCAACCTCCTTATGTCGCTTCCCACCATGGATCCCCCAATTCACCACCATTACACCCATCTGAGATGCACCATCACAGCGTCTCCTTGGTCATAATCGCGCAATAATGAACCCCCACAAAACCCTTTATATTGAAATATTTATCCAACAACATTTTCAATTATACAAACAAAACTGAGCTATTTACTCTTGTGTATTCCCTCAGTGCATGTTTTGCGGGTTCCCTCGACTTGCCTAGCGCTGCTACACAGTGCTTACCTAGTGGCTGCAGCATGGCTGGTGGAAGACAGACGACCTGCACTGGGGTAGACTGCAGATGGACTTGCAGGACGCTCTCGAGCAACTCTGGGCTTTGAGGGCTCGAATTCAGACTGCACCACCTCGGCATGTGAAGCAGCAGCCTGGACTGGCTGATGGGAAACAGCAAGAACACTGGTGGAATAGCAGTGAAGGGAGAACAAATACTGACATCCTCAGAGAGGACAGCAGGTTTATGCTCCACGAAGCCACTGCCAGTAACATGGGGCAACACACCAGCAATCCTAGTAATCTACTTGGTAACAGATTGCTCGACAGCTGTGAGAGCCTGCAAAAACTTTTGAGCACTGAGATCCACAGCCATGATGGCAGCAGTCTGATCCTGCATGGCAGCAAGCATGGATCTCATGACCTCAGTCTGAGCTTCCACTGTCGCACTGAAACGTTGGGTGTCTGCCGCCTGTGCTGCAGTGGAAGCTGAGACGATGGTTACCAGACTCTGTATCATGGCTGGGTTCGTGAGTGCTGCCATCGAGTTAGTGACCAATTCCACAGCAGAAAGAATGGGCTTCATGAGCCACATCCTCAGCGACATTGGAATTGGAATCCTCAATATTACTTGATGGTGACAACAGACAGTTTGACAGGCCTGTCAATGGATAAAGTGTCTCAATGCACAAGTCCATCAGCATTCTCCTGTATGATGCTCCAACAATATTCTCAGCTGAGTCCTGTGTATTATAACTCGTTCGCGACCTTGCCCTGTGTGAGTTGACACACGAGCTATCATTTAACCTGGCCTGGCTGCAGCCCACGCGTGTTTTGGTGACACACCAGGTGCAGATTCCGACTCAAGACCAGCCTCTAAGATAAACGCAGTGTCAGCATTTGAATTGGTAGCTGTGAGCAACAGTCCAAGTGATGGGGTGTCACCATCAGTGCTGTGCTGATTCTCTCTCTCAGTCTCCCGGAGCTGATGTGACTGGGAAGCTGGCAGTTTTGGGTTATCATTGGGAAGTATAAAATCAGAAGGGGATGGTTGGGGTGAGGAATTGGGGTGGGATGGAATGCTGAACGTCCATGGGCCCACTATCTGCGACCTGTCCATCATCTCAGAGGGCAGGATGAGGGAGAGGTTGTGAGACCATAGCATCATCCTGAATGCTCTCATTAATGTCGGATGCTGGATGCTCTATCACAGCTGGTCACTTGATGTGGAGAACCATCTCGTCCATCAGGCTGCGGGGATGAAGGTAAGCCGAGATAGTGTTGCACTGTGTTTGCGATGATTTGCCTGCCATAGCTGACTAGCTAGAAGTATGTGGGTGCAGTGAAAGGTGTGTGCCCTTTAGTTAAGCAAATCTGCTGTCCGAACCTGGTCTGGCCTTCATGTGACTCCAGATGCACAGCAATGTACTTGACTCTTAACTGTCCTGCGAAATGGCCGAGCAAGGCATTGAATTGTCAAGTGAAAGCAGGGATTGGCAACAAATGCTGGCTTCGACAACGACACCCATATCCTATGAATTTCATTTACAAAGGTCTGGGAATGGTGTTTCAGAGTTTTTCACAAGGGTCGTTGTCTCGAAGACATTCCTGGTCATGATAATGTGCAGCTGCATGTTCACATATTTAAAGAACTGTTACTTATAAATTGTAATCTTCTACCCTTGACTGGTTTACTCTATGGTTCGAACATAAGAATGGTGAGAAATAAGGAGACAACACTCAAAGGTCAAATTCAATGCCAATGACTTTACTAGATTCGGCAGGTATACAAATGTTAAAAACAAAACAAAACATTAGTCAGCAATACACATGTTGACAAGACACCCATTAGTCACAAATAGGTTGCAGGGAGTCATACATAGATAAGCAACCAGTAGGCGGTCACTTCCCTGCTGATTGTTCAGTAGCTGACCAAACTATGTCCATGTTTGGAACAAGGTTGTAACGAGTTCAGGAGCTGAGTGGCCCTGACGGAAGCTAAACTGAGCGTCAGCGAGCAGATAATTGCTAAGCAAGTGCTGCTTGATAGCACTGTTGACGACCCCTTCCATCACTTACTGATGACTGAGAGTCGACAGATAGAACATTAACCTGGGCCTCTAGGTTACTAGTCTAGTGACATTACCGCGATGCCGCTGCCTGCTCTGCATTTTCCAGTGCACGTGAAGTTTGTCCAAAGTGCTAACTTGACATCAAAGTGAAACATAACTTTAAAGTCAGTCTTTATTGGTCATTACTAATTTTTAAGACTTTTTTGCCTTTTTGTTAAACATCCCATCGACTACGTGTTTTTTTTCCACGAGTAATTCTGTTAATCTGTAATAAAAACAGCTTACATCTGTTAACAGGTAACCTAACCTCTGATAAGGCTTTCTGGCCTTTACGATGCATGCTGGTCAGATTCAGTTGATTCTCTGCACACCTGTACAAAGTGACACAAGGGCAATTGGGGATAAGGAACAAATGCTCTCCTTGTCGGCGAAACCTACATCCCATGAGCAGGATCAAGATAACGATAGCGTCCTCTATTTCATTTAAATTTATTGATTCTCCTAGGTTGAATATCCCCACAAATCTCAAACAGGAATCGATCAGTATGACAGACTGCAGAAACCAGACCATTCCATCCATCCGATCCGGGATGGAAATGCATTCTCTCCTGTCACAGGTCAGACAGCAGAAACCAGGCCATTGCATCCATTCCATTCGGAATAGAAAACCATTCTCATCTGTCACAGGTCAGACCGCCGAGACCAGGCAATTCCATCCATCAGATCCAGGAGAGTAAACATACTCAACTGTCAAAGGTCAGACAGCAGAGACCAGGCCATTCCATACATCCGATTCGGGAAAGAAAATCATTCTCACCTGTCACAGCTCAGACATCAGAGACCAGGTGATTGCATCCATCCAAACCAGGATATACGAACATTCAAATTAGGATCAGCTGTAGTCCAATGACCCCTCGAGCCTGCTGCACCATTCAATAAGTTCATGGCTGAACTGTTTGCTCCACAGTGTCACCTGCCACTGATAATCGTGCACTCCCGTGCTTAACGAGAATCCATTTGTCTCTGCCTTAAAAATATTCAAACACTCTGCTTCCACTGCCTTTTGAGTGAAATCCAAAGACTCAACGACCCTCTGAGAGAAAAAGAAAAATCTCCTCAACGTTGTCTTAAATGGAGATCCCTTATTTTTAAACTGTGACTCCTAGTTTGAGATTCTCCCACAAGCAAAAACACCGTTTCCACATCCACCCTGTCAATACCTCTCAGGATCTTATATGTTTCAGTCATGTCGCCTCTTACTATTCCAAATTCCAGCGGATACAAGCCTAGCCCGTCCAATCTTTTCCCGTAAGACTGGCCACCAATTCCAGGTATTAGTCTAGTAAACCTTATCTGTACTGCCTCCAACGCATTTACATCCTTCCTTAAATGAGGAGACCAGTGTTGTACACAGTAATCCAGATGTGGTCTCACCAATGCCCTGTGTAGCCGAAGCATAACCTCCCTCCTTATGCATTCAATTCACCTCACGATAAGCAATAACATTTTATTAGCTTTCCTAATTATGTGCTGTACTTGCACACTAATTATTTGCGATTCCTGCACTAGAACACCAAGATCCCTGTCCATCTCAGAGCTCTGCAATCTTTCAGCATTTAGATAATATGGTTCTTTGACATTCTTCCTACCAAAGTGGACATTTTTGCACTTTCCCATATTATACTCCATTTGCCAGTTCTGCGCCCACTCATTAACCTATCTATGTCTCTTTGCAGCCACCTTGTGTCTTTTCCACAATGTACTTTACTCCCTATCTTTGTGTCATCTGCAAATTTAACAACCATACCTTTGGCCCCTTCATCTAAGTAATTTATATAAATCGTAAAAAGTTGATGCCCCAGCACAGACCCCCATGGCACACCACTCATTATATCTTTCCAACCAGAAAATGACCTATTTATGCCTACTCTCTTTTAACTGTTAGCTACCCAAAATTCTATCCATGGCAATATGTTACCCCCTGCAACATGACCTTTTTCCCCCATGCAGTAGCATTTGATGTGGCACCTTTTCAAATGCGTTCTGGAAAGCTGAGTACAATACATCACAGGTTCCACTTTATCCAAAGCACATGTAACACTCAGCTTTCACAAAACCATGTTGAGTCTGCCTGATAAGCTTGAATTCTCCTAAATACCCTTCGCTTACATATTTAATAATACCTTCTGACATTTTCCCTTAGGAAGATGTTAAGCTACCTGGCCTTTAGGTTCCTGCTTTCTGCCCCCATCCCTTTTTGAATAAAGGAGCTACATTCACTATTTTCCACTCGAAAGGAACCTTCCCCGAATATAAGTAATTTTGGAAAATTAAAACCAACGCATAAATCATTCTCCCCTGACACAGACCAGGCAGCAGAGTCCAGGTCATTCCATCCATTCAATCCGGGGACAGAAAACGCATTCTCACCTGTTACAGTTCAGACAGCAGATACCAGGCCATTCCATCCATCAGATCCTGCACAGAAGACCATTCTCACCTGTCACAGGTCAGAAAGCAGAGACCAGACCACTGACTCCTGACTTGTGCCTTGCTGATGGTGGACACGATTTGGGGAGTCAGGAGGTGAGTTACTCGCCACAGTATTCCTTGCGTCTGACTTGCTCGTGTAGCCAAAGTATTTAATGGCTACTCCAGTTCAGTTTCTGGTTAAGGGTAACCCCCAGGATCTTGATAGTGGGGGATTCAGCGATAGTAATGCCTTTGAATGTCAAGGGGACATGGTTAGATTCTCTCTTGCTGGAGTTGCTCATTGCCTGGTACTTTTGTGGTGCGAATATTACTGGACAGTTATCAAACAAACCTGCATATTGTACAGGTCTTGTTGCATTTCTACACGGACTGATGAAGCAGCAGAGGATGGTTGAGCCCAGGGTACTACCCTGAGGAACTCCTGCAGCGATGTCCTGGAGCTGAGATGATTGAACTGCAACAACCACAAACATCTTTCTTTGTGCTCGGACCAACACAAACCGTTGCAGAGTTTTCCCCTTGATTCCCATTGACTCCAGTTTTGCTCGGGCTCCTTCATGCCGTACTCGGTCCCAACAGTAACCCCTAGGGAACTCCAATAAAAACCTTCCTATAGGCCAGAAAAGATCCATTAACCAATACTTTTTGTTTCCTGTCAGTTTTCCAATCCCTTTTATTCCATGAGCTATATCTTTGTTCACATGTCTGTTGTGTGGCACTGTATCAAATGCCTTTTGGAAGTCCAGTTACACCACATCAACTGCATTGCCTTCATAAACCCACTCTCTTTCCTCCTAAAACAAAAACTCTTGCAAGTTACTTAAAATGGTTTTCCCTAAAGAATTCCATACTGTCTTTCCTTAGGTATCCCTCATTTGTCCATGCGACTATTCATTTTTTCACAAATTATTGTTTCAATAAATTTCCCCTCTACCAATGTTAAACTGACTGACTGCAGTTCCTGGGCTTATCTTGTTACGACTGACCGCTCAAGTATATATATATCCAATCAAATTAGACTGTTCTCATTGCGTGAGCAATACACTGTTAAATCATTCCCGGCGTTCTGCAGATCGCCTAACATATCACTTTAAACTTTCTAAATTAAAGACATAAAAAGCCGAATTGAACTATCTGGCAAACTCCGAATGAGGCAAACCAAACCAGATATCTTTAGACCAACAAATTAACTGTTTATCAGAAAAACTAAACTCTTAAACACTACTAACATATAAACAGCATTAGAAAACAGCTTTCTTTGTGATTTGCACTTCCCGATTATTAATTCTCTGATTAAAGTCCACTTGCAGTATTCCAGGTTCCAATGAGGAAAGAAAAATGACCAACATCCAAAACTTCAACTCCTCCTTCATCCAGCGAGGACATCTACAGATTAACAAATTGCAAATACTTTGATGAATTAATTTTTCTTTCGAATATTGAGGGGTGAAAAAGTGATCAGTCTAAAATTCACCTTCCTTCAGTTTAAATTATCAGTGATCTCTGTTCCTTTCATGCTCATGCTGTCTGTCTCTGTGTCTCTCAAAAGCTGTTTTTTCAGCTAGTTTCAAAAATTAATCATCATATTTTATCTCGATTCTACAGTCTCTGAATGGCTGTTGCAAAACCTACTCGGAAACAGGCTATTTTAGATCTAGTAATATGCAATGTGGTAGGATTAATAAGAAATATCATAATTATCGTCCTCCAGGGGCTAGCAGTCACAATATGGTAGAAATTCTAATGCAGTTTGAGGACGACCAGTGTCCCCAACTTAAATAAGATCAATTACAGAGGTATGAAGAAAGAGTTGTCTAAAACAGGCTGGGAAAATAGACTAAGGGGAAGAAAAGTGGATGAGAAGTGGCAGACATTTTACCAGATATGTCATAACGCTCAGCAAAAAATAATCAAGGTCAAAAAGAAGACTCGATGAGAAGGATGAACCACCCGTGGTTAACAAAGGCGGTCAAGGAGAGTATCCCATCAAAAACTAAGGCATACAAAGTGGCAACAACTAGTGGTACGCAAGAGGATTGGGAATCTTTTAAGGAACCAGCAGCGGATGCCTAAAAAGCTAATTAAGACGGAGAAAATTGATTATGAAAGCAAATTGGCAATAAATATAAAAAAACAAACAACAAGAGCTTCTACATAAGAAGAAAGGGAGTCGCTAAAGTGAGCGTGGGACCCTTGGAGGATGTGACTGGTGAATTGATAATGGGGAACAGGGAAATGGCAGAATATTTAAACCAATATTTTGCATTGGAATTGACGATGGGGGACACTACAAACACCCCACAGATATCAGATAAGCAAAGAGCTAATGGGAGTAAAGATCTTGTAACAGTCTCTTTCACGACGGCAAAGTATTTGACTAACTAATTGGACTAAAGGCAAACAAGTCGCCAGGACCTGATGTGCTTCATCCAAGGGTTTTAAAGGAAGGAACTGCAATGAAAGAGGAGGCAGTGGTCGAAATATTCCAGAACTCACTGGATTCCAGGAGGGTCCCAGCGGATTGGAAAACCACTAATGTGACGCGCCTGTTCAAGAAGGGAGGGAGACAAAAAGCAGGAAACTATAGGCCAGTCAGCCTAACATCGGTCATTGGGAAAATGCTAGAGTTCATTATTAAGGAAGAAATTGCAGACATTTAGAAAAGCTTAAAGCAATCAAACAGAGTCAACATGGTTTGAGAAAGGGAAATCATGTTTGACACTTTTGTTAGAGTGGTTTGAGGATATAACAAGCAGAATTTATAAAGGGAACCAGGAGATGTAGTGTATTTGGATTTGCAGAAGGCATCCGATAAGGTGCCACAGAAAAGATTATTGCACAAGAGAGGAACTCACGGTATTGGGCGTCATATATTAGCATGAACTGAGGATTTGTTAACGCACAGTAGACAGAGAGTGGGGATTAATGGGTCTTTTTCAAGTTGGAAAGACGGAAGTAGTGGAGGGCAGCAAGGATCAGTCCTAAGGTCTCAATTATTCACTATTTGTATTAATGACTTGGAGGAGGGGTCAGAGTGTAATACATCCAAATTTGCTGATGATACAAAAACAGGTGGGAGGGCATCTTGTGATGCGGACATAAAGAATTTGCAAGGGGATATAGTTAGGTAGAGTGAGTGGGCAAAAACTTGGCAGATGCTTTAGAAAGCTTTCCAGAACATACTCGAGGAACTCCTTCCCCTTTCTGACCTCTACACTACTGCTCCTCCAGTCTACATTCGGATAATTAAAGTCTTCCTTGATAACTACTCCATAATCCCTGCATCTCTCTGTAAAACAGACACAACAAATATCTTTTCATGAACACTTTTATTCAACGACACGTTGAATTCACACTTGTGTATTCCATAGTGCCTGTATTAAGGGTTCCCTCAAATTGCCTAGTGCTCCTGCACGGTGCTACCCCAGTGGCTGCAGAATGGTTGGTGTAAGGCTGCTGACTTTCACTGAGGGAGGTTGTAGATGGTCTTGCATGACTCCCTCGAGCAGCTCTGGGTCTTGACGTCTCGCATTCGGACGACATTAGTTCCCCATGGTCAGCAGCAGCCTGAGCTGGTTTATGGGTATCAGCAAAAACACTGGTGGAGTATCAGTGAAGGAAGACAAATTCTGCCAGCCTAAGAGCGGACAGCAGGTTCGTGCTCCACGGAGCCACTGCCTGTCCCACGGAGCGATACCTCAGAAATCCGATTAATCCTCTGGATCTCTGAGTGCTGGACTGCGGTGAGAGCCTTAAAACCCCTTTGACAACTGAGATCGACTGCCATAATGGAAGCAGTAAGATCCTGCATGGCAGCAAGCATGGATCTTATGACCTCGGTCTGACATTCCACTGCAACACCGAGACGTTGAGTGTCTGCCACCTGTGCTGCAGTGGAAACTGCGACAATGATCACCAGACGCTGTATCAAGGCTGGGTCCGCTAGTGCCGTCATGGACTTAGTGACCACTTTCACTAGGGAAAGAACGGGCTTCAAGCTCTGTGCAATGTCCTGTGCCCTGTTGGTGTCGGACTCCTCTAAGTTCCTAGACAGTGACAACAGACTGTCTGACAGGACTGTCAATGGACAAAGTATCTCAGTGGACATGCCTATCAGCATTTTCCTGTCTGTTGCCCCATTAAATTTCTCATCTTAAGTGAGCTGGCACATGCAATCACCACGTGCAGGTCCCGACTCTGTTCCAGCCTCGACTGTACACGCAGTGTAAATATTTTAGCAGGTGTTTGTGAGTCCTGGACCTGCTAATGGATATTCACCATCAGTGCTGTACTGCTGCTCTCTCTCTCTCTCTCTCTCTCTGTCCCTGAGAGCTGCTGTGACTGGGAAGCTGGCAGTTTCAGGTTATTATTGGGAAGTATATCATCAGAAGGGGAGGATTGGGGTGAGGTTTTGGGGATTGGATGGAAAGCAGGAAATCCAGGTACCGCCAACTGCAGCTTGTACATCATATCAGACAGCAAGATGAGGGGGAGCTCGGAGTTAAGAGAATTCATAAGGAAAGAACGTTGCATCACCCTTGAAGCTACCAGCCAGCTTCACACACAGTTAGGATCCTGTTAAGCTTACAGTCACCCAGCTTACAGTGCGGGTCACCCTGGGCGGCATGTATAATTCATGGCAATGAGGAGGCAGCAGGAAGTTTTGTGTGTCACCAGGAACAGGCACGGGCAGATCATGAATCACAAACCCTCGGCCTGAAAAGAAGGACAAATCTGATTTTTCCTGTTTCTCACCTTTTTCATTGTTTTCCATTTTCTCTTTCACCCTGTCTCACACTCTCACTTTTTCAGTTTCGGTCTGGCTCATAGAATCAGAGACAATGCAGCATAGAAGGAGGCTATTCGGCCCATTGTGTCAGTGTTGTCGCTTTGAAATATTATCTAAACAATTCTGCTCCCCTGCTCTTTCCCCAGACTCCTGCATTTTTATTCTTTTCAAGTTTTTGCCAAATTCACTTTTGCAAGATATTTTTGAATCTGTTTCCACCATATAGCCTGACAATGAATTCTAAACCCAATAACTCACAGCGTAAGAAAATTTTCCGCATTTCCCCTCAGTGTCTTTGCCAATTAACATCAAACTGTGTCTTAATATTGCACTTTCTGACACTGGAAACCTCTTCACCTTAATTACACAATCAAGACTCTTCGTGATTTTGAATTTCTATATTTAATCTCCCTTTATCCTTCACTGCTCCACAGAGGACAAAGAATAAAACAACAGAAAATGTCGGAAATAGTACTGATGATAGGTCACATATCTGAAACAATAACTCTGTTTAAGTCACCACAGATGCTGCCAGAACTGCTGAGTATTTCCAGCACTTTCTGTTTTACCTTATGTATTTTCTGTGCGAATTAAAATTTTAGAAGATTGAAGCCATTGTTTTCAGTCCCCATTGCACACACCATTAACAGCTACCGACTTTATCCCTCTCCCTGACTACTGTGTGAGATTAAAGCAGACTGTTTACAAACTTGGTGTCATATTTGACCCCAAGATGATCTTCCGACCACGTATATGCACTTTCACTAAAATGGCCTATCCCCACCTCTGTTACATCGCCTGACTTTGTTTCTCTCGCAGCTCCTCTGCTTAAAACCCTCATTCAAGTATTCGTTACCACCAAGACGTCTGCAGTACTAAAGTGACCACCTCTCCTGGTGCTCGTGCCGATACTGATGAGCTGCCAGTTCTCTGATTGGCCAGCAGCTGTTGGAGGTGGGATCCTCATCTTGAAAGGGACTTGGATCCCAGCATAAGACATTTGGACAAAAAAAACGCACGATCGCTTTGGGGCGAGGTGGGGGTGGGTGGCACGAAAAGGCCGAGGTTCTGTTAACCCCGCCTGTCTGGCCCGCTGCTAAGAGCCACGCCTGCTACACATGTCCAGCCCCATATCACGGAAATAGCCTCCTGTCCCACAACACACTAACATACCTATGTTAATCTTATATTGGCCTCTTGTGCATCCTTGATTTTAATCTCGTCACCACTGGTATAGTAACTTCAGTTGCATGAGCCCTAAGCTCTGTAATACCATCTCCGCGCCTCTCCAGCTAACTTTATGTCTTTAAAACACTCCTTGAAGCATATTTCATTGATCCAGCTTTTGGTCATCTTATCTACAATCTCCTTATGTAACTCGGTATCTTATTTTGTTATATAATGCGCCTATGAAACATCTTGGGACATTTTACGACATTAAAGGTGCTGTAGAAATACAATTTGTGGCTATTGTTTCAGCCCAGTCCATCACCCTGTTTGTGCCCTCATGAATTCTATTACTATCTTGCTCGCTCATCACTAGACTTCCACACTTCATGAGTTCTGAAAATTGCAACATTGTGAACTGTAGCCTGCTCCCTCGGTAACCTGTGGCCCATGGATGGGCCCTGGCAGCAAAGATGATTCTCCCTGAAACACCCCCAAAATAAGCGAGTACCATCACCCATTTTCCAGGGGTTACCACACTGGCACTGGCAATACCAGCCAACTCACCTGGGGTATGGGACTCCAAGGCTGCTCCTGTCCCAGGTCTGGTGTAATAGCAACAGTCGTCCCTGCTCCCTGGCTATCCCCTGCTGCAACACTGGATTTACGTCGGGTCCGGGACTCTAACAATGGGCCTGGTCCCAGACCTGTTGTGTTACCGGCACTGGCTCCGATCAGCTGACTGTGCGTGGTGTCATCGCCAGACTTACCTATGTGTCTAGGGCACTATGGGTCAAGGGTGTAATACTGGCAGTTCCACTGCTCTCAGTGGCGTTGCCGAAACTAGTGAGCAGCTGGCCATGATTGTTCAGCAGCTTTGGCAGATGGGATTCCCATCCTTTAAGGGATGTGGACCACGACACCAGGCAGTTAATTGATGAAGAGCCACACGGAGTGTAGGCTCTGAATTTCTATGACAGGGTACGCTCATATTTTCTGCCCGCCGTCAGGAACCCCACTGGCTCCACTAAATTCAGCTCCCTGTCTCCAGCAGCAATTCCTGTCACTGGGAAAATAATTCACTGCATACTGAATACAACAACAAATTTGCAATTGTCATCCTAAACTCCTTGAAACTGCTGTTTTCACTCCCAACCTGGAGTAAAATATCCTGACAAATTCCCTTGTTTAGCTTTATCTTCGTGACGATCGAGATTATTTGTTTCATTGATTTTTCAGTGGACTCATTCCCAATTATTGCTTTGAAATAATTGAATTCCGTGCTGCCCGCCACAGTTGAGGGAATCTCTCAGGCAGTCCAACATTTAATTTCCTGCTCAAGAGCGATGTGCAACAGACGTTGCAAATCTGAAATAAAAACCGAAAATGCTGGATATATTCATCAGGTCTGGCAGCACCTGTGGAGAGAGAAACACAGTTAATGTTTCAGGTCAATGACCCTTCATCAGAACTGGGAGAGATTAGAAATGGATCAGATTTTAAACCAGACAGGGACGTGAGGGAGGGGAATGATTATGATTAACATTGATTTTAACATTTCAGTCTCATCCGGAACAGTTTCAGTTCCTGTATTCCATCCCCGTGTGTAATTTTCATTTAATCTCTCCTGCCTTCCACCCTATTGCAACACTTCTCTTGTTCTTTCAGCTTCGATCAGTTCAGTACATCACTGGATACAGGAACATACTTTAAATCTCAATAAGGCCTCAAGCAAACTGGTAACTTTGCTCCTAGACTTATGTATAATTTCTCTATTTATTCCCTTTCCTTACAGTTAACTTGCTGACGATTGGGATCTTATCTCGGGGAAAATGCGGGCTCTCCAAATGTGTCACTCGCTACCTGGTAGCCTTGGCAGCGGCGGATCTACTGGTCATTATCCTGGATGTGATATTGAGACACATTCCCATTGTTTATCCGGAACAGTTTCAGTTCCTGTATTCACACCCCGTGTGTAATATTCACGCCATCCTGCTTTACGCAGCCACAGACTGTTCTGTCTGGTTCACCGTCAATTTCACTTTCGATCGATTTGTGGCGATTTGTTGCCAGAAGCTGAAAAGGAAATATTGCAGCGAGAAAACGGCGGCTGTGGTTCTGGGAACAGTGATTGTGCTGAGCTGTTTAAAGAACATCGGCTGGTATTTTATGTTCACAGGTCGGTATTTGCTGTGGAACATCGCATGGTTTTGTGATGCAGCAGAGGATGTTCGGAATTCTCGTGTCTGGGGAACAATCGAGTTCCTCCATTACATTCTAACACCGTTTGTCTCATTTATGGTGATTCTACTGCTCAATTCTGTCAGACACATTTTAGTGAGCAGTAGAGGACGCAGGAGACTCCGGGATCATAGCAGTGGGGAGAGACGCAAAGACCCAGAGATGGATAGCCGAAGAAAATCCATCATTTTACTGTTAATTATCTCGGCAAATTTCATTCTGTTATGGGCAGTATTAATGGTGTTTTCGATATGGAGCCGTATGTGGTATTTAGGTTATCAGTCTATATTTCTACCGGCGTTTCTGCGGGAATTGGGCTTCATGCTACAGCTGCTGAGCTGCTGCACAAACATTGCGTTTTATGTCGTGACCCAGACTCAGTTCAGAGTGCAGTTGAAGAATGTGCTGAAATATCCCTTTACTCCAATTTTTAAATTCATTCAATGTTGTGATGAGTGCATGAGATAGAGACAGACCCGTTGTCGGTTCGAGAGAGAAATGCAGGGTGTGTGTGAGAGAGAATCGGGCAGGGAGTGGGTGAGAGAGAGACAGACAGGGAGCGTGTGCGAAAGAGACAGACAGAGAGTTTGTGAGAGAGACCGTTTGGGAATGTGTGTGAGAGAGAGAGACAGACAGGGAGTGTAGGTGAGCGAGACAGTCGGGGAGTGTGTGAGAAATAGACAGCCAGGAAGTGAGTTTGAAGGAGAAAGACAGGGTGTGTGTGAGAAAGAGATAGTCAGACAGGGAGTAGTGTGAGAGTGACAGAGAGGGAGTAACTGTGAATAAGAAAGACAGGGTGTGTCTGTGAGAGAGACAGACAGAGACACTAGGTGAGGGAGACAGACAGTGAGTGTTTGTGTGTGAGAGAGAGAGACAGACAGGGAGAGTGTGAGAGAGACAGATAGGAAGTGTGTGAGAGAGGGAAACAGACAGGGAGTGCTTGAGAGACTGATAGTGAGAGTGTGGGAGAGACAGACATGGACTGTGCGTGTAAGAGTGAGGTACAGTGTGTGTGAGAGAGACTGACATGTTTTGTGTGTGAGAGAGAGGCTGTGAGGCAGTGTGTGTGAGAGACAGACAGGGTGTGTGTGTGACAGATGCAGACAGGCAGTAATTGAGACAGAGGCAGGCAGGCATTGTATGTGGGAGAGACAGAGGTTGTGTGTGTGTGTGTGATAGAGGCAGTCAGGCCGTGCGTGAGAGACAGAAAGTACATGTGAGAGATTTAGGCAAGGAGTGTGTGTGACTGAGGCAGAGGTGTGTGTGAGAGAGAGACAGACAGGCAGTGTGTTTAAGAAAACAGCCATGTCGTGTTTATGAGCGCGACAGGCATGGAGTGTGGGACACACAGGGATTGTCTGTGAGAGAGAAAAGGAGGAAGTCTGCGCAAGTAAGGCAGACAAGGAGTGTATTTGAGATGCAGACAGGAAGGGTGCATGAGAGACAGTCAGCGATTTAGTATGAGAGATACAGACACACAGTACGTGTGCCAGAGAGAGCGACAGGGTGTGTGTGTGCCTGTGTGTGTGTGTGTGTGTGTGTGTGTGTGTGTGTGTGTGTATGTGCCAGACAAAGCATGAGATAGAGAGAAAGAGAGAGAAAACAGGGACTGGGCTAGAGAGGGAGACAGAGAATGACTGAGGGAGATGAAAACATGGAGTGAGAGAGTGACTGGGAATGGGAGAGAGAGAGACAGGGATTTTAAATGAGAGAGAGAGGGAGTGTAGAGAAATGTAGGTAAACAGGGAGTTAGATGGGGCGGAGTGTGAGAGAGACTGAGACAGAGAGAGAATGAAAGACAAAGAGAGTGACAGGAGTGAGGGAACGAGACAGAGCGGGACCAGTCGTGGGAAGGGGAGACACGGAGTAGAGAGAGTGAGTGTTTGAGACAGGCAAGGAGTGACAGAGAAAGAGATGGGATTGAGGGACTGATAAAAGGAGTGGCAGAAAGTGAGAGACAGACATGAAGTGTGAGATATAAAGGGAAACGGAGTGGTGGCACAGTGGTGCAGTGGCTGGCACCACAGCCTCATAGCTCCACGAACCCGCGTTCGATTTTCGGTACTGTCGGTGTGGAGTTTGCAAGTTCTGCCTGTGGCCCCGTGGGCTTTCGCCAGGTGCTCCGGTTCCCTCCCACAGCCAAAGACTTGCAAAGGTTGAAAGGAAAATTGGCCAACTGAAATTGCTCCTAGTGTAGGTAGGAAATGTGAGATTACTGCAGGGTCAGTATAAATGGGTGGTTGCTGGCCGGCACTGGCTCAGTGGACCAAAGGGCCTGTATCAGTGTTGCATCTCGAAACAAATAAAAATGAGAGTCAGAGGGAAATAAACAGCAATAGAGTGAAAGGGGAGTCGAATACTGAGAGATAGGGACAAAGAGATCGTGCAGGGATTGGGAGAAACAAACAGACAGATTGTGTGTGGGTCGGTCACACAGACAGTGTAAGAGAGAATTACAGGGAGTTGGCGACTAAAAGTGATGCTTAATATTCTCAGCCCTCACGATCCGCTGACCACTCGGAGAAGTGGACGCTGTTGAGGCTCCAGAGCTGCTGGCCTTCTGATCTAACAGCATCGGGAACATGCTCTGTGCCCTTCATTGGACAGGGAGCTCAGAGCCGAAATTTAGGAAGCTATGTACCGGGAATGTTGTTCCACCAATCTCATTGCTGGGGAGAGCAGTCTCAGGTTCCCCCCATGTGGTCCTGACATCAGGTTTCTGAAACCGCAAGAAGATCCAATGCAGAAGTGCAGACATGGAGAAAGGGAACGACAGACGGAACATACTGCGTTTAATATTAAGTATGAGCTGTATGTGGAATTGACCAGTGTCACTGGTTCATTTCCCAGTCCCGGTGTGGGGTCTGAGAATGGAATCAGATATTTGAAAATTGCAGTAATATTTCCGACAAGGACTTGGAGTTAAAGATATCAAATCAATAAAACAGATCTCCTGATCATAATAATAAAAGCAAAATACTGTGGATGCTGGAAATCTGAAATAACAGCAAGAAATGCTGGAAATACTCAGCAGGTCTGGCAGCATCTGTGGAGAAAGAAGCAGAGATAACGTTTCAGGTCAGTGACCCTTCTTCAGAACGAGCAAATATTCGAAATGTAAAAGGTTATAAGCAAGTAAGGCGGGGGTGGACAAGAGATAACAAAGGGGAAGGTGTAAATAGGAAAAGGTCACAGAAAAGCTGACCAGAAGGTCGGTGAGCAAAGGCAAACAATATGTTAATGGTGTGTTGAAAGACAAAGCATTAGTACAGATCGGGTGTTGACAGACTGAAAATTGAACAGCCGCAAGTGCAAACATGAAAAAACAGTGGGCAAGCAAAATGAACAAACTAGGATGAAATAATAGAAACACGAAAAAATATTTGAAAAAGGAAAAAGAAAATGTAAATGAAAATAAAAGTAAAATGGAGCCCGTCATCTTCTGAAATTGTTCAACTCAATGTTCAGTCCGGCAGGCTGTAGTGTGCTTAATCAATAAATGAGATGCTGTTCCTCGAGCTTGCGTTGATGTTCACTGGAACACTGCAGAAATCCCAGGACAGAGATGCGAGCATGAGAGCATGGGGGAGTGTTGAATTGGCAAGCAACCAGAAGCTCAGGGTCCAGCTTGTGGACTGAGCGGAGGTGTTCCGCAAAGCGTTCACCTAGTTTGCGTTTTTTAAAATTCATTCATGGGATGTGGGCGTCACTGGTTATGCCAGCATTTATTGCCCATCCCTAATTGCCCTTGAGAACGTGGTGGTGAGCTACCTTCTTGAACCGCTGCAGTCCATTTGGCGTAGGTAGACCCACATTGCTGTTACAAAGGGAGTACCTGGCTTTTGACCCAGCGATATTGAAGTTCCAAGTCAGGATGGTGTGTGTCTTGGAGGGGAACTTACAGGTGGGGATCTTACCATGTATTTGCTGCCCTTGTCCTTTCTAGCTGGTAGAGGTCGCGGGTTTGGAAGGTGCTGTCTAAGGAGCCTTGGTGCATTGCTGCAGTGCATCTTGTAGATGGTACACACTGCTGCCACTGTGCGTCGGTGGTGGAGGAATTGAATGTTTGGAGATGGTGTGCCACTCAAGCGGGCTGCTTTGTCCTGGATGGTGTCGAGCTTCGATTGGGTTGTTGGAGCTGCACCCATCCAGGCAAGTGGAGAGTATTCCATCACACCCCTGACTTGTGCTTTGCAGATGGTGGACAGGCTTTGGCGAGTCAGGAGGTGAGTTACTCGCCTCGGGATTCCTGGCCTCTAAACTGTTGTTGTAGCCATGGTATTTATATGGCTACACCAGTTCAGTTTCTGGTCAATGGTAGCCCCTAGGATGTTGATAGTGCGGGATTCAGCGATGGTAATGTCGTTGAATGTCACGTTGAGATGGTTAGATTCTCTCTTGTTGGAGATGGTCATTGCCTGGCACTTGTGTGGCGCAAATGTTACTTGCCACTTAACAGCCGAAGCCTGAATATTGTCCAGGCCTTGCTGCATTTCTACACGGACTGATTCAGTATCTGAGGAGTCACGAATGGTGCTGAACATTGTGCAATCATCAGCGAACATCCCCACTTCTGACCTTATGATTGAACGAAGGTAATTGATGAAGCAGCTGAAGATGGTCGGGCCGAGGACACTACCCTGAGGAACTCCTGCATTGATGTCGTGGAGCTCAGATGATTGACCTCCAACAACCACAACCATCTTCCTTTGTGCCAGGTATGACTCCAGCCAGCGGAGGGTTATCCTCCTGATTCCCATTGTCCTCAGTTTTGCTAGGGCTCCTTGATGCCATACTCGGTCAAATGCTGCCTCGATGTCAAGGGCAGTCACTCTCACCTCACATCATGAGTTCAGCTCTTTTGTCCATGTTTGAGCCAAGGCTGTAATGAGGTCAGGAGCTGAGTGGCCCTGGCGGAACCAAAACTGAGCGTCACTGAGCAGGTTATTGCTAAGCAAGTGCCGCTTGATGGCACTGTTGATGACACCTTCCATCATTTTACTGATGATTGAGAGTAGGCTGAAGGGGTGGTAATTTTTCACATTGCAGGGTAGATGCCAGTGTTGTAGCTGTACTGGAAGAGCTTGTCTGGGGGTGCGGCAAGTTCTGGAGTACAGGTCTTCGGTACTATGGCCGGAATATTGTCAGGACCCATAGCTTTTGCAGTATCCAGTGCCTTCAGTCATTTCTTGATATCACGTGGAGTGAATCGAATTGGCTGCACTCTGGCATCTGTGATGCTGGGGACTTCAGGAGGAGGCCGAGATGGATCATCAACTCGGCACTTCAGGTTAAAGATAGTTGCAAATGCTTCAACCTTATGTTAATGCTTCAACCATTGGTCTTCCCAATGTAGAGGACACCACATTGTGAGCAACGAACCCCATCTGCAAAATTGAAAGAAGTACAAGTAATTCGCTGCTTCATCTGAACGTGGCGTTTGGGGCCAGGAATAGTGATGAGAGAAGAGGTAAATCGGCAGGTATTACACCTCCTGCGATTGCAGGAGAATGTGCCATGGGAAGGGGACGAGGTGTTGGGGGCAATGGAGGAGTGGACCAGGATGTCACGGAGAGAAAGATCCCTTCGGAATGCTGACATGGGAAGGGAGGGGAAGATGCATTTGGTACTGGCATCAAGCTGGAGGTGGCAAAAATGGTGGAGGATGATCCTTTGGATATGGAGGCTGATGGGATGTAAAATGAGGACAAGGGAACACCTGTCGCGGTTCTGGGAGGGAGGGGAAGGAGTGATGGTAGAGGTGCGGGAAATGGGCCAAACACGGTTGAGGGCCCTGTCAACCACAGTGGTGGGGCAGGGGTGGTGGGGGGGGGGCGACACTCGGTTAAGGAAAAAGGAAGACATATCAGAAGCGCTGTCATGGAAGTTAGCATCATCGGAGAATATGCGTCGGAGATGGAGAAAGTGTGAGAATGGAACGGAGTCCTTACAGGAGGCAGCGTGTGAAGAAGTGCAGTCGAGGTAGTTGTGGGAGTCAGGGGGCTTATCATGGATATTAGTAGACAGCCTATCCCCAGAGAAGGAGATAGAGAAGTCGAAGAGGGGAAGGGAAGTGTCGGAGATGGACCATGTGAAGGTGAGAGAAGGTTGGAAATTAGAAATAAAGTTGATAAAGTTTTCCAGTTCGGGCAGGAGCAAGCAACTGCACCGATACAGTCATCAGTGTACCAGAAAAAAGATTTGTGGGAGGGGGACTGAGCAGGACTGGAACAAGGAATGTTGGACGTCTCCGACAAAAAGACAGGCATAACTAGGACCCATGCGGGTACCCACAGCGGCACCTTTAACTTGAAGGAATTGCGTGGAGTTGAAGGAGCAGTTGTTCAATGTGAGAACAAGTTCAGCCAAGCGGTGGAGGATGGTGGTGGATGGGGACTGGTTGGGCCTCTGTTCAAGGAAGAAGCGAAGAGCCCTCAACCCATCATGGTGGGAGATGGAGGTGTAGAGAGATTGGACGTCCATAGTGAAGAGGGGGCGGTTCGGAACAGGAAACTGGAAATTGTCAAATGAGGTCGGGCGCCTGAAGTATCACGGATGTAGGTGGGAAGAGACTGGACCAGAGGAGAAAAGATAGAGTCAAGATTGGACGAAATAAGTTCAGTGGGGCAGGAACAGGCTAACACAATGGGTCTGCCGGGACAGTCCAGTTTGTGGATTTTGGGAAGGAGAAGATGTAATCAGTCAAGCAAGTTCTATCCTGTGTCAATCGACAGGACACAAAGGGAACAGATTGCGAGACATCGTAACGTGTTACATTCAGAGGGTGGACGCAAACTGCTTACCTGGTGTTTTTCTAGGTGGGAAGGGAGCCAGTCCCAATCCCAAACCCTCCCCCCTCCATCTCTGCCGGGGAATGGACCTCAGTCTGGTGTGTGTGGGTTGTGTGTTCTCAGTATCCCTCTGTTTCAATCTTGATCACTTTCAATCCTCTGTTTTCTAAGCGGCATTTATTTGTCATGGGATGTTTCTGAGAATGTCGGTGTAACTGAGAAAGGAAGCTCTGGAATCTTTCTATATCTCTTCTTAAGAAACTCTTGTTTTGATTCATCCAATTTTCGTTTTCCCTTGCCTCCTGGGAACATTTGTTCTTACTTCGAAAAATGTCATGACAAGATGTAAAGAGAGAGAGAGCTTTGGGATGAGGAATTTTGTTGGACAGTATCTTCCTCTTCCTTGAACAGAGGCCTTCATTCTGAAGCAGCATCGTATGGGTCTCTGTCCGTTTGTGTCTGTTTATTACACTGAGAGTGAATTTCCTCTCCAGGAGCTCAACTTTGGTGCCACGGTTAAACGTGTTCCTGTTGGATTTCGGCACTTGAGTTGTGAAACTGGTTTAACCCTTTGGTTAATTTCGAACTGGCCTTTCAATGTGACATAAACAGGTTAATTCACGATGCAGAATAGGGAGTGTCCACCCCTACAGAGAAAATGTTGAAGCCATCAAGTAGACCCTATGCGAAAACTTCTTATGAGTCCAGAATAATGCTTCTGTTTCCGGGCAGTGGAATTTAATCAATGGTTAGGTGATATGCACGACAGCCATTTTAAAATAAGAGCACATCGTGGTGGTCATTTGAAGTATTAACTTTCGGTGGCAGTGATTTTAACTGACATGCAGTGCTGCCATTTCAAGTGAAGTGCAGTGACCATTTAAGTGTTATGCACTGTGGCCATTTTAAGTTACAGGCAGTGTGGCATTCTTAATATGAATGTGTGCAACCATTTTATGTGACAGGCAGTGCGACCATTTTACGTGATATGACAGGTCAGAGGCTAGGAATTCTGCGGTGACTAACCCACATCCATTCTCCCCAATGTCTGTCCGCTACCTGCAAGGCAAATGTCAGGAGTGTGTTGGAATACTCCCTACTTGCCTGGATGGGTGCAGCGCCAACAACACAGAAGAAGCTCGACACCATCCAGGACAAAGCAGTCCACTTGATTGTCACCCCATAGACAAACATACACTCCCTCCATCACCGACCCACAGTGTCAACAAAGTATCCCATCTGCAAGAGGCAGTGCAACCAAGGCTCCTTAGACAGCACCTTCCAAACGGTGAATTCTTCCACCTAGTAGAACAAGGGCAGCAGATGCATGGGAGCACCAGCACCTGTAAGTTCCCCTCCAAGTCACACACCATCCTGACTTGGAACTATATCGCCGTTCCTTCACTGTCGCTGTGCCAACATCCTGGAACTCCCTTCCTCACAACATTCTGTGTGCCCCTGCACCCCACACGGACTGCAGCAGTTCAAGATGGCAGCTCACCGCCACCTTTTCAAGGGTAATTTGGGATGGGCAATAATTGCTGGTCTATCCAGCGATGACCACATCCCAAGAATAAATAACAAGAAGACAACTTAAGTGACACTCATTGTGGTCATTTTAACTGACATTTGTTATTGCCATTTTAAATGATGTGCACTATGGCATATTTAAGTGATACGCATACGACCATTTTAAGTGACATGCACTGCGGCCGTATTAAGTGATATGTAATGCGACCATTTAAAGTGATATATAGTGCAACCATTTAAGTGAGGTGCAGTGTGGCCATTTTGAAGGATATTCAGTGCGACAGTTTTCGCTGATATGCAGCGCGATCATTGTATGCCATTTGCGATGCGACCACTTTAAAAGATCTGCAGTTTGACTATTGCAGGTGATATGTGGTGCAACCATTTTAAGTGATATTTGTTGTAACAATTTTAAATGATGTGCACTGTGGCGCTTTTAAGTGGTATGCATGCAGCCATTCAAGTGAGATGCAGTGCGGCAATTTGAAATGACTTGCCCTGCAGCCATCTTTAATGATATGAATTGCGACCATTTTAGGTGACATGCTGTGCAGCAATTTTAAGTGACATGCACTGCAGCCATTTTAAGTGAAATGAAGTGCGACCATTTGAAGTGATATGCACTGCGGCCGTTTCAAAGGATATGCACCGCGATAATTTTAAGTGACATGCCATGTGGCCATTTCAATAGATATGCAGTGCAACCATTTTAAGCGAGCTGCAGAGTGACCATTTTAAATGGCATGTACTGCCGCCATTTTGCGTGATATGCACTACCGCCATTCTGAGTGATATGCACTGCGACCATTAATGTGGCATGCAGTGTGACTATTTTAACTGGCGTGCATTGCAGCCATTTTAAGTTTACACGCATTGTGGCCATTTTAAGTGGAATGCAGTGAGACTATTTGAAGTGATATGCCCGCTGGCTCTTGTAAATGACATGCACGGGAGCCATTTTGAGTGACATGCTCTGCCAGCATTTGCAATGCCATGCGCTTCCGCCATTTTAAATGATTTGCACCATGGCCATTTTAAGTGATATGCTCTGTGGCTATTTCATTGTCATACACTGCGACCATTATAAAACGAGAGAATTCCACGGCGATCATTTTCAGGGTTTTCTGTCCACGGCAGTGAATAAATGAGATGTAGCTGGTTGAAAATTAGTATAATGGTTCATACAGGGTAATAAACGGTTAGCAAGGGTTATAAAGGATTATAAACAGTTACAAACGATTATACACGGTAATATACAACCGTAAACGATTATAAAGTGCTATAAATAATTAAAAAGGATTTTGAACAGTTAAAAAGCTTATGGAAGATTCTACAAGTTACAAGGGATTATATAGTGCTACAAAGGATTAAACTAAGTTACAAATCGTCATAGCGTATTATAAAGGGTTTAAATGGGTGTAACGGTTTAGAATGATTATAAATGGTAATTAAAAATTGTAAAGGGTTCTGAGTAATATAAAGAGATTTTCAAGATTACAAATGATGATGCAAAATTCTGACTGTCGTTTCCCTGTCACCATGAGAACAGACCCGGCCCCCATACACTCTTCACCAAGGGAACAGGCTCCACCCCCATTCTCCCGTCGCAATGGGTAACGAGCTCCGCCTTTATTACCCCGCCACCATGGGAGACAGGTATCGCTCCCACTCCCCCGTCATCATGGGGCAGAGAACCTGCCCCCACTCTTCCGTCACCTTGGCTTCAGGCCCCAGCCGTCGGCTGTCACCATAGCGACAGACCCTGCCCCCATTCAGTGAACACAGCGACAGGCTGAGCCACACCCCCTCCATCCCCGCTCTTTCACTGTACCGAGATCCGTGCCCTCCACTTTGCCACCATCACATAAGGCACCGCCACCCTGCCCTGTCACCATAGCAACAAGCCCCACCCCCGCTTTGTCACCATAGCTTCAGCTCCCTCCCCCGCTCAGTCAGCATAGCGACAGGCCCCACCCCGCTCTGTCTCCATATCGGCAGAACCGTCCCCGCTATGTCACCATAGCGACAGGTCCGACATCCGCTCTGTCTCGACAGACAATCCCCGTCCCCTGCTCAGTCAGCAAAGTGTCAGGCCCCGCCCCTGATCTGTATCCATAGTGGTAGACCCGCCCCCCCAGCTGCTGGAAATAGTGATTCAGTGCTTCTCATCTTTGAATGAGTTTACCAATTGCAGTAAGGGAATATTTCAGCATATTCTTCAACTGCTCTCTGAACTGAGTCTGGGTCACGGCGCAAATCGCAGTGTTTGTGCAGCAACTCAGGAGCTGCAACATGAAGCCCGATTCCTGCAGAAACACAGCTAGATTAGCAGACACAGACCCCAAATGCTCCATCCGGTTCCATATCGAGTTCACCATTAACAGGGTCCATATCAGAATGATTCCCTGAGATAACTAACAGTAAAATTATGGATTTCCTTCGACTCTCCATCTCTGGGTCTCTGCGACTCTCCCCACTGCTGTGAGCCCGGAATCTTCTGCGTCCTCTGCGGTTCACTAAAATTTGCCTGACTGTGAGAGCGTTGAGCAGCAGAATCACCACAAATGGGAGCCCCGGGGTTAGAAAGTAATGGAGGAACTCGATTGTTCCCCAGACACGAGATTCCGCAACATCCTCAGTTACATTACAAACTCAGGGGAGGTTCCCCAGCCGATACTGACTTGTTAATAGAAAATACCAGCAGATGTTATTTAAACAACTTATCACAGTCACTGTTCCCAGCACCACAGCAGCCGTTTTCTCGCTGCAATATTTACTTTTCAAATTCTGGCAACGAATGGCCACAAATCGATCAAAGGGGAAAGTGACGGTGCACCAAACAGAACAGTCTGTGGCTGCATTAAGCAGGATGGCGTGGATATTACACACGGGAATGAACAACAGGAACTGAAACAGTTCCCAAAGAAGAAGGGGAATGTGTCTCAATATCAGGTGGAGGATAATGACCAGTAGATCCGCCACTGACATGGCCACCAGGTAGCGTGTGACACATTTGGTGAGACCAGGCTGTTTAAAAACCGTTCCTTCGCTCATCTCTCCCAGTTCTGATGAAGGGTCACTGACCTGAAACATTAGCTCTGTTTCTCTCTCCACAGATGCTGCCAGACCTGCTGAATATTTCCAGAATTTTCTGATGTTATTTCAGATTTCCAGCATCTGCAGCACTTTGCTCTTGTATGGAAAGTTAAATGTTGGACTGATTGAGAGATTCCCTCACCGGTGACAGGCAGTACGGAATTCAAATATTTAAAAGCAATAATTGGGAATGAGTCCACTGAAAAATCAATTAAACGAAGTATCTCAATCGTCACTAGGTTAACTGTAAACAAGGGAAATTATCAGGAAATTATGCATCAGTTAGGAGTAAAAAAACACAGCTTAAAGGATTTCGGGTGAGTTTTGTACATTTGTTACCACGTTCTGTATATCTATAAGTATTGTACCAGTGACAGGAATTTCTGCTCGAAACAGAGAGTTAAGATTGGCGGAGCCAGCAGAGTTTGTAACAGCGGACTGAAAATAAGAGGTGTGCCCGACTTGGCAATTTGGAGCTCACACAGTGCAATTCAGTGGCGCCCAGGAAGTTAACTGCCTGGTGCCCTTGTCCGCATCACTTTGAGGATGGGGATCCCACCTGCCAAAGTTACTGAACAATCAGAGGGCCAGCGGCTCAGTGGTATTGGCAACACCACCAGGAGCAGTGGAACTGCTAGCACTATACAAGGCCTGTGTTCACGACCATCACTGGGGACCTAGACCCCAGGCAAATGTGGCGAGGTCACCAGGGCCAGTCAGATAGTCGGGACCACTGCCAGTAATATACCAGGCAGAGGACTAGGAGCATGTCTGGAGAGCCTGGACCCCATATAAGTGTTTATGGTCCTCTGGGTCTGGTCAGGGAGTGGGTGTCACTTCCAGAACTACTCCAATCCTGAAACCCGGAATGTTACTGGAGTCCCAAATCCCAGATATGTTCAGGGGTTTCGTGGGGACCCGTCAGAGTCTGGGGCCCAATATCGGTACTACACCAGACCTGGAACTAGATGGCATGCTGGACCCCGACACTAAAGGCAAGTGTTGCGGGGTTTCAGGGCCCGTCAATGACCGGGTGCCACAGACAGTACTACACAGGTCCAGGGACAAGGAATGTCACTCGAGGTTAGACTTCCGATAAGGCTGATAAGATAGCCAGGATCAGTCAGGGAAAGCGGTGACTGCCAGTACTACAGCTGGCCTGGGACCAGGACCATTCTTGGACATCCATAGCCAAGGTATATGTGAGACTGTCGCCTCGGAACTATAAGGAAATAGAGGGAGGGAGGGCCACTGCTCAGTACAAGACCAATGCCTATCCTGGAGACACCAGAGCCAGGTCTGTGTGGTGGGGATGTTGGGGCTAGCTACGGAGGAGGGACAACTGCTGACAGTGCACCAGCCCTGGGAGCAGCACCATAGCCAGAACCAGGGACCTCAGATAAATTATGTGGGATGGCTGCGGCCAGCCAGGGAGCATGGGTCACTGCCGATACTGCACCAGGCGTAGGATCAGAGCAGCCTTGAAGTCCCATTCCCCAGGTAAGTGCGGTGGGGAATCAGGGTCCAGTCTGATAGCTCCTGGAAGGTGGTGAGGGGGCTGGCTGATTGCGGAGGGGTTTAATGCAGAAGAAGTCTTTGCTGTTGGGTGCCGGTCCATGGGCCACGTATTACCCTTCGGAGGAGGCCTCCCCCAATTCTGCAGAGAGGGCTGTCTTGTTTTCCTGGGCGTCCTGCACAAGTTGCGGGGCTCCCATCAACTGATCGTGTAGTTCCACTTAGAGACCTCAGGTGACCTCTGGGTAGGAATGTTGTCTACATCACCACTGTCTGGGCCCCTCCGCCTTTTATCCTGGCTCCTGAAAAGCCATTTAATTCCAGGGTTTAAATTATACAATCATGATTGGATTGGGAAATAGAACTTTTTAACCAACGGATTTCAACTGGAATCAGGAGTGGATCAAGAAGTTATTAAAATAAGAGGATTAAATCAAACATGAGTACTAGCAGGTTTATAATAAAGCAGACCCCAGTAAATATTGATGAGGTGAGTAACAGATTACAGGAGGTCTTTTATCAACATTGTGGTGAATGAATGTTTTTCAGACTGGAGGGAGGTATACAGTGCAGTACTCAAGGGTTCCACTAGTACCACTGCTGCTTCTGACAGACAATAATGCCTCAGACTTACGGCTTCAGGTCACGGTGTTGACATTTGCCGAAGTCATGAACCGTTGAAGAGCAGTGAAGGGTGAGGAAGATATTAATAGAGTTCAAGAGGGCATAGACAGGGTGGTGGAATGGGCAGTTGTTTTTGTTGTTTCTGCCCATTCCACCACCCTGTCTATGCCCTCTTGAATAAGTCACATATCGAGAGTGAAGGTATGATGGCAAAAAGCTGGATCAGAAAAGGTGGTTTTAAGGAGTGTCTTAAAGGCAGAAACTGAGATGGAGAAGTGTGGAGAGAGTATTTCAGAGTTTAGGGCCCAGACAACTGAAGGTACAACCACCAATGATGAAAAGATTAAAATCAGAGTCCACTAATAGACGAACACAGACATGGTGTTGGGGAATAAGCCCGGCCAGGTGGTTGAAGATTCAGTAGGGGACTACTTTGGGAATAGTGATCACAATTCCGTAAGTTTTAAAATACTCATGGACAAAGACGAGAGTGGTCCTAAAGGAAGAGTGCTAAATTGGGGGAAGGCCAACTATTCCAAAATTCGGCAGGAGCTGGGGAATGTAGATTGGGAGCAGCTGTTTGAAGGTAAATCCACATGTGATATGTGGGAGGCTTTTAAAGAGAGGTTGATCAGCGTGCAGGAGAGACATGTTCCTGTGAAAATGAGGGTTAGAAATGGCAAGATTAGGGAACAATGGATGACAGGTGAAATTGTGAGACTAGCTAAGAGGAAAAAGGAAGCATACATAAGGTGTAGGCGGCTGAAGAAAGACGAAGCTTTGAAAGAATATCGGGAATGAAGGACCAATCTGAAACGAGGAATTAAGAGGGCTAAAAGGGGTCATGAAATATCTTTAGCAAACAGGGTTAAGGAACATCCCAAAGCCTTTTATTCAAATAGAAGGAGCAAGAGGGTAACTAGAGAAAGGATTGGCCCACTCAAGGACAAAGGAGGAAAGTTATGCGTGGAGTCAGAGAAAATGGGTGAGATTCTAAACGAATACTTTGCATCGATATTCACCGAGGAGAGGGACATGAAGGATGTTGAGGTTAGGAACAGATGTTTGATTACTCTAGGTCAAGTCGGCATAAGGATGGAGGAAGTGTTGGGTATTCTAAAAGGCATTAAGGTGGACAAGTCCCCAGGTCCGGATGGGATCTAGCCCAGGTTACTGTGGGAAGCGAGAGAGGAAATAGCTGGGGCTTTAACAGATATCATTGCAGCATCCTTAAACACGGGTGAGGTCCTGGAGGACTGGAGAATTACTAATGTTGTCCCCTTGTTTAAGAAGGGTAGCAGGGATAATCCAGGTAATTATAGACCGGTGAGCCTGACGTCAGTGGTAGGGAAGCAGCTGGAGAAGTTACTGAGGGATAGGATCTATTCCCATTTGGAAGAAAATGGACTTATCAGTGATAGGCAACATGGTTGTGTGCAGGGAAGGTCATGTCTTACCAACTTAATAGAATTCTTCGCGGAAGTGACAAAGTTGATTGATGAGGGAAGGGCTGTAGATGTCATATACATGGTCTTCAGTAAGGCGTTTGATAAGGTTCCCCATGGTAGGCTGATGGAGAAAGTGAAGGCGCATGGGGTCCAAGGTGTACTAGCTAGATGGATAAAGAACTGGCTGGGCAACAGGAGACAGAGAGTAGCAGTGGAAGGGAGTTTCTCAAAATGGAGACGTGTGACCAGTGGTGTTCCACAGGGATCCGTGCTTTCCTTCATCGGACGGGGTATTGAGTACAAGAGTTGGCAGGTCATGTTACAGTTGTATAGGACTTTGGTTCGGCCACATTTGGAATACTGCGTGATGTTCTGGTCGCCACATTACCAAAAGGATGTGGATGCTCTGGAGAGGGTGCAGAGGAGGTTCACCAGGATGGTGTGGAGGGCGCTAGCTATGAAGAGAGGTTGAGTAGATTAGGATTATTTTCATTAGAAAGACGGAGGTTGAGGGGGGACCTGATTGAGGTGTGCAAAATCATGAGAGGTATCGATACGGTGGAGAGCAAGAAGCTTTTTCCCAGAGTGGGGGATTCAATTACCCGGGGTCACGAATTCAAAGTGAGAGGGGAAAAGTTTAGGGGGGATATGCGTGGAAAGTTCTTTACGCAGAGCGTGGTGGGTGCCTGGAACGCGTTGCCAGTGGAGGTAGTAGACGCGGGCACGATAGCGTCTTTTAAGATGTATCTAGACATATACATGAATGGGCAGGAAGTGAAGAGATACAGACCCTCAGAAAATAGGCGTCATGTTTAGATAGAGGATCTGGTTCGGCGCAGGCTTGGAGGGCCGAAGGGCGTGTTCCTGTGCTGTAATTTTCGTTCTTATTTGTTCTTTATAACGTGCCAGGGCCGGATAAGATGCATCCATGGATACTGAGGGAAGTGAGAGTGGAATATGCTGAAGCACTGGCCATAATTTTCCAGTCTTTGTTAGATTCTGGAGTGGTGCCAGCAGACTGGAGAATTCCAAACGTTACCCCCTTGTTCAAAAAAGGGTGTAACGATAAACCTGGAAACTGCAGGCCAGTCAGTTAAACTTCGGTGGTGGGGGAAATTCTAGACAGAATGATGTGGGCCAAAATGAATAGTTACAGGATCAAATGCCGATTAATTAAGTAAAGCCAACACAGATTTCATGAAGGAAAATCATGATTGCTGGAGTTTTTAAAGAGGTAACAAAGAGGCTTGTTGAGGGCAATGCTGTTGATGTGGTATACAAGGACCTTCAAAAGGTGTTTGATACAGTGCCATACAACAGACAAGTGAGTAAATTTATAGCTCCTGGACTAAAAGGGATAGTAGCAATACGGATACGAAATTGTCTGCATAACAGAAAACGGAGAGTGTTGGTTAATGGATGTTTTTCGAGTTGGACGAATGCTTATAGTGGAGTGCCCCAGGTACTCTTGCTTTTCCTAATATATATTTATGATCTAAACCTTGTTGTACAGGGCACAATTCCAAAATTTCCAGATTATTCGATACTTGAAAGTACTGTGAATTGTAATTGATAGAACTTCAAAAGGACATAGACAGATTAATGGAATGGGCGGACACGTGGCAGATGAAGATCAGTGCAGAAAAAAGAAAAGTGATCCATTTCGGAAGGAAGAACAGGGAGAGACAATATAAAGTAAAGGGAACAGTTCTAAGGGGGTTCAGGAGCAGAAGGAGCTGGCCGTATATGTATATATTTCATTGAAGGTGGCAGGACAGGTTGAGGGAGTGGTGAATGAAGCATACAGTATCCTGGGCTTTATTAATCGGGGCATCGAGTACCAGAGCAGGGAAGTTATGTAAGGCACTAGTCCTTCCTCAGATGGAGTGTTGTGTCCAGTTCTGGGCGGCACACTTTAGGAATGATGTGAGGGCATTGGAGAGAGTGCAGAAAAGGTTCACGAGAATGGTTCCAGGGATCAGGAATTTTGTTATCAAGATGGATTGGAGAAGTTAGGAATGTTTTCCTTGGAGAAGGGAAGGCTGAGAGGTGATTTGATAAAGGTGCTCAAAATCATGAAGAGAGCAGACAGAGTAGATAAAGATAACTGATTCCACTTGTGACAGGGTCCAAAACGAGAGCTGAAAAGTTTAAAGTGATTGGCAAACGAAGCAAAGGCAACATGAGGGAAAACTTTTTCACACAGCGAGTGATTGGGATCTGGAATGCACTGCCTGAGAGTGTGACGGAGGCAGATTTAATCGAGGCTTTCAAAAGGGAATTAGACAGTTATCTGAAACAGAAGAATGTGCAGTGTTACAGGGAGACGATGGGAGAATGAAATTAGGTGAACTGCTCATTTGGAAAATTGGTGTGGCCAGGATGTGGAGAATAGCCTCCTTCTGTGTTTTCATCATTCTGTGATTCTGTGATTCTTTTATTGCAGGATTGTGGACAAGGGTACACGGTGATGGGACGTCTCAGATGGACGTAACGGTGGGAAATAGGGATCCATGATGGTAAATGGAAGTTGCCTTTTTGGAACCCTAGTCTTAGCAGACACTGTCCTGTCCTGGCTGAAGGCATCCAGGAAATATCTTCCATTCATCCTCTTCCTCCCCAGCATCCTCCTCCTGGTACTCATGAGGTAGACTTCAGAGTCCTGTTGGCAATGCCTGTGTCCCCATGATGGTGATGATCGGAAGGATGCAGAAGAACATCATGAATCGGACACCTGCTCCAGTGTGTACTGGAAGGATCCCCCCGAGCGGTTCAGACATCGGAAGCATTGCTTCATCACACCGATGGTCTGCTCCACGATGTTCCTGGTGGTTTCGTTGCTTACGTTATTCACGGATTATTTGATGACATTAGTGGGTGGCAGTGGTGGGGATTGGTTGTTTCTGGGGTGTAGAATCATGAGCCCTGTATGAAGGGGTAAACATCTGCTTCCGAGGCGTCATATTGCAGTTCTGCATGAAGGCCCAGAAATGTTGGGACCGGCTGACTGCTTCAGACTGAAGGTATCGTGGCTGCTGCCAGGGGAGAGAACATTCACCAACATTATATACTGGGCATGCTCACACACCAACTGTATATTAATGAAGTCAGGGTTTCTTTTCAGTTCCTGCACCGCTCCCGTTGATATGGGGGCTCGGCAGAGCTAAGTACACCATCAGGAATCCCGCTGTCCTAATATAGCCACGGGACCTCTCATCCTGATCCTCCCTTCTGAGTGAGAAAATAATGATGTAGACAGCAACCCCCACTTCACAGGTGCATCGATGGATAACACACAGTCCTAGCAACGGCAGGTTCGTTATTCTAGCACTGGGGATGAAATGCATCGCCTGGAACAGAACATGGATAGGCCAGCATTGTGGGCAGAGAGGTATCAGATGGAATTTAATACTGGCAAGTGCGAAGTGATTCATTTTAGCCCAAGGAATCCGGAGAAGCAATATATAATTAATGGCACCGTTCAAAAGAGTGTGTAGGAACAGACGGACCCGGGGTGCATGTGCAACGATCTTTGTAGGAGGCAGGACATGTTGGAAAAGTGGTGAGTAAAGCATATGGGATCTTGGAATTCGTAAACAGACACATTGAGTACAAAAGCAGGGACGTTATAATGGACCTATGTCGAGCTCTGGTTCGGCTGCAGCAGGAGTATTGCATCCAGTTCTGGTAACCACACTTTAGGAAGGAAGAGAAGATCCATGAGACGGTGCAGAGGAGATTTAACAGAATGGTTGCAGGGATGGAGGACATTAGCTACAAGGTTAGGTTGGAACATCTGGGGTTGAACTCCCTCCAGCAAAGGAGATTAAGGGGAGATATAGTAGCGGAGTACAAGATTATGACAGATTTAGCTCAGTTAGATAAGTAAAATCCGTTTCCATTAAATGATGGAGCAACGACTAGAGACACAATCTGCAGGTTGCATCGTTCATGGGATGGGGGCGTCGCTGGCCAGGCCAGCATTTATTACCCATCCCTAATTGCCCTTGAGAAGGAGGTGGTGAGCTGCCTTCTTGAACCGCTGCAGTCCATGTGGGGTATGTACACCATCAGTGTGTTCGGAAGGGAGTTACAGGATTTTGACCCAGTGACAGTAAAGGAACGGCGATATAGTTCCAAGTCATGATGGTTTGTGGCTTGGAGGGGGACCTGCAGGTGGTTTTGTTCCCATGCATCTGCTGCCCTTGTCCTTCTAAGTGACGGAGGTCAGGGGTTTGGAAGGTGCTCTGTAAGGAGCCTTGGTGAGTTGCTGCAGTGCATCTCAGAGATGGTACACACTGCTGCCGCTGTGCGTCGGTGGTGGAGAGAGTGAATGTTTGTGGATGGTGTGTCAGGCAAGCGGGCTGATTTATCCTGGATGGTGTCGAGCTTCTTGAGTGTTTTTGGAAATGCAGCCATCCAGTCAACTTAAGAGTATTCCATCACACTCCTGACTTGTGCCTTCAAGATAGTGGACAGGCTTTGGGGAATCAGGAGGTGAGTTACTCACCGCAGGAATCCGAGCCTCTGACCTGCTCTTGTAGCCACTGTATTTATATAATTACCTCCGTTCAGTTTCTGGTCAATGGTAACTCCTAGGATGTTGATATTGGATGATTCAGCGATCGTAATGCTATTGAATGCCAAGGGGAGATGTTCAGATTCTCTCTTGCCCGAGTAAGAGATGCAGGGGAATGTGTGGAAGATCTTTTTTTTTATGCAGCGAGTGGTAATAACCTTCAACTCACTGCCCACAAGTGTGGTGGAAGTGTAGACAATCAATGATTTTGAAAGGAAACTGGATGGGCACTTGATGGAAATGGACTGGCAGGGCTATGGAGATCGGGCGGGGGAGTGAGACTGAACGGGCTATTCGCCAGATAACCTGCATGGACTCGATGGGAGTAATGGCCTCCTTCTGTCCAATTTAGGACTATTCCCCTACCACTCTCTGTGACTCTATGTTGGAGATAACGACCGCCAGAAGATTCGGATGCATAGAAATTCAATGAAACTGTGACCTTAACGGCCACTGACAGCTCCGTCCTCACACTGATGTGAGGCTCCAGGTCGTGTTACAGAAGGTGACATAGATCTGTGACCACCTCCTTATTGAATTGGAGTCACCTCAGACAATCCTCCTGGGTTCGGTGTAGGTAGGATAAGTGCTATTGGAAAACCCCTGGTGAGTAGGGCAGAGACCACCCCCCTTTGCAAGAACATCCCCTCTCTGCAGCCTCTGCTCCATTTGTTGCTCATGTTACAGACCCAGACACACTGTAACTACAGTCCCTATAGCTCGTCCAGAGTTGGCTCACCAACTCCTGTGTCCTTTCTGAATTTCTGCAGTAGCTCACAACACAACCTACAGAATAAAATCCACAGCACCTCCACTAACTTTACAATTGCAGAAGTAAGTCAAAATCCCTCACCTGTAAGTTCGATGTCTGGTCCTTTAAAATCAAACTAGAGGGGGTCCCTTGCGCTGCTTAATGTATGTTCAGCTGAGAGTGACAAACACAGGCGGTCAGTGGACATGCACAGACCAAGTTTCAAAGACGTACATCAAAGCTGTCGGAATGGTAGATTGATGTCTCATTCAAACTCCTCCTAACACTGACACCACATGCTCGGTCTGTCCAGGCTGGAGCCATTCCCAGCATGGTGACTGTGCAGGCCGAGATCGAATTGTCTTTTTTCGCAGATTCCATTATTTTATGGACCAAGGCTTCCATAGTTTTGGTGCCAACGGTGCTATGGAGCCAAAATCACAATCGGGAAAGATAGAGAGGGGGAAAAACACTTTAAAAACGGCCAGGGCAGAAGTGCCCGACTGCTCATCTTGCACTGTTTTATTGATCCAGGCTTCCACAGTGTCAGCAGCAGTGATGCCATTGAACCGAAATTCAGGGCCAGTGTTGGATACAGAGGGAAAGAGATTCGCCAGGCAAAACAAAAGCAACAAGCAAGGCATATAAGGACAGTAATGCAGTTAAACATGGTTCAAGCAGGGACACCAATCATAGCCAGCATAGGATAGTAAATGAATTGAATCAACAGAAGTGTGAGCTTGATTCGAGTGTCTAGTGATAGCAGATCATAAAATATAGAAAGAATGTAAAGATTCCAGGAGAAATTCCTGCCCATCGTTGTAACATTACAACCTATTGTTCTCAGATTTCGACCCAAAGTTGTAACATTACAACCTATTGTTCTCAGATTCTGATCTTTCCTCTCCCTGTCTCTGGAGCTGTTGATCCCTGTTAGTGCAGAGGTGATATTCTTGCTGACATTATGGGACAACACACTGAATGTATGTCCTTATTAATAGAAGAAGGACATCCTCCAGTGATACAATTAGGGTCAATGGAGACGACATTAATTGCAGTCACTGAACAAACAAGTTCAGATGACCCTTTTCCATCCATAATAACATAGAATATTGTGTACCATAATTATGTAGAACACTTACCCAGTCCGGATGGAATTTAGATTAGATTAGAGATACAGCACTGAAACAGGCCCTTCGGCCCACCGAGTCTGTGCCGAACATCAACCACCCATTTATACTAATCATACACTAATCCCATATTCCGACCAAACATCCCCACCTGTCCCTATATTTCCCTACCACCTACCTATACTAGTGACAATTTATAATGGCCAATTTACCTATCAACCTGCAAGTCTTTTGGCTTGTGGGAGGAAACCGGAGCACCCGGAGAAAACCCACGCAGACACAGGGAGAACTTGCAAACTCCACACAGGCAGTACCCGGAATCGAACCCGGGTCCCTGGAGCTGTGAGGCTGCGGTGCTAACCACTGCGCCACTGTGCCGCCCACAATGTATGAGAGAAATCATGGAGCAAATGATGGAGGCACTGGCCAGAATCTTTCAATCCTCCTGGAATATGTGATGGGACCAGAGGACTGGAGGGTTACAAATGTTTAAAAAGAAGAGAGATGTGGTAAACCCTGGAACGTCTAACCAATCAGTCCAACGTCACTGCTGGGTAAATTTCCGGAGGTCACAACCCAGGAGAAAATAATTCGTTGTTTGGATAAACATGGGATAATTACTGGAAAGCAGAAAAGATATGTTAATGTCTGGCGGCACAGTGGCGCAGTGGTTAGCACCGCAGCCTCACAGCTCCAGGGACCCGGGTTCGATTCCGGGTACTGCCTGTGTGGAGTTTGCAAGTTCTCCCTGTGTCTGCGTGGGTTTCCTCCGGGTGCTCCGGTTTCCTCCCACAAGCCAAAAGACTTGCAGGTTGATAGGTAAATTGGCCATTATAAATTGTCACTAGTATAGGTAGGTGGTAGGGAAATATAGGGACAGGTGGGGATGTTTGGTCGGAATATGGGATTAGTGTAGGATTAGTATAAATGGGTGGTTGATGTTCGGCACAGACTCGGTGGGCCGAAGGGCCTGTTTCAATGCTGTATCTCTAATCATAATCATGTCTGCAAACTTTAACAAGCGCCACTTATACGTATGTAGTGCATTTAAAATAACAAAACATCGCAAGGCATTTTTCACAGGAGCATTATAAAACAAAGTATAACACTGAGACACAACAGGAGATTGGGCAGCACAGTGGTGCAGTGGTTAGCATCGCAGCCTCACAGCTCCAGCGACCCGGGTTCAATTCTGGGTACTGCCTGTGTGGAGTTTGCAAGTTCTCCCTGTGTCTGCGTGGATTTCCTCCCACATGCCAAAGACTTGCAGGTTGATAGGTAAATTGGTCATTATAAATTGCCCCTAGTATAGGTAGGTGGTAGGGAAGTATAGGGACAGGTGGGGATGTGGTAGGAATATAGAATTAGTGTTGGATTAGTATAAATGGGTGGTTGATGGTCGGCACAGACTCGGTGGGCCGAAGGGCCTGTTTCAGTGCTGTATCTCTAAACTAAAAGGAGATATTAGGTTAGATGACAAGAAGCTTGGTCAAAGAGGTAGGGTTTAAGGAGTGCCTGAAAGGAGGACAGCGAGGCGGAGAGGAGCAGGGAGGATATTATAGAACTTGGGGCCGAGGCAGCTGAAGGCAAAGCTGCCAATGATGCAGCATTACGGATGCACAAGAGACCAGAATTAGAGGAGCACAGGTATTTCGGGGGTTTGTAGGGCTGCAGGAGAATACAGAGATAGGGAGGTGCGAAATCATGGAGGGAGTTGTAAACAAGGATGCTAATTTTTAAATCATGACATTGCTTGCCTGGGAGCCAATGTTGGTCAATGATCGGGAAAAGAGATTTGGTGTGAGTTAAGACAAGATCAGCACAGTTTGGATGACCTCAAGTTTACAAAGAGTAGCATGTGTGAGAAGAGCCAGGTGTGTGTTAAAATCTTGAATGGAAAGCTACTCTTAGTAATGGTGCCATGAAACTTTCATTGATTGTTGTAAAACACTATCTTGTTCACTTATGTCCTTTAGGAAGGAAATCTGCTGTCCTTACCTGGTCTTGCCTTCCTGTGACGCCAGACCCACAGCAATGTGATTCACTCTTAACTGCCCTCTGAAATGACCTAGCAAGTCATTCAGTTCTCAAGGAATATTAGGAATGGGCAACAAATGCTGGCCTTCCCAGCGACGCACATATCCCATTAGAGAATAAAAATGAAAGAAAATTGTCAAGTCTAAAGGAAAGAAAAGCATGAATGAGGGTTTCAGTAGCAGATGAGCTGAAACAGGCGCGAGGTCGGGCGCTATTACAAAGCTGAAAATAGGTAGTTGTAGTGATGGCACGAGATGTCTTTGGAAGCTCATTCCCTGGCCAGATACGACACTGAAGTTGCAAACAGACCAGCTTATTCTCAGACTATTACAAGGGAGAGGGTTGGAATCGGGAACAAGGGAATGGAGTTTTGAGTGGGAAGTGAAAATAATGGCTACAGTATTCCAATATTTAATTTGAGGAAATTTCTGCTCACCCAGCACTGGATGTCGGATAAGCAGTCTAATAGAAACATAGACCTATAGAAAATAGGAGCAGGGATAGGCCATTCGGCCCTTCGAGCCTGCTCCGCCATTCATCATAATCATGGCTGATCATCCAACTCAGTCACCTGTTCCCACTTTCGCCCCTTACCCTTTGATCTCTTTGGAACCAAGAGCTATATCTTACTCCTTCTTGAAAACACACAATGTTTTGGCCTCAACTGTTTTCTGTGGTAGCGAATTCCACAGGCTCACCACTCTCTGGGTGAAGAAATGTCTCTCCTCATATCAGTCCTGAATGGTTTACCCCGTATCCTTAGACTATGACCCCTGGTTCTGGACTCCCACACAATCGGGAACATCCTTCCTGCATCTACCCTGTCAAGTCCTGATATAACTTTATGAGATCCCCTCTCACTCTTCTGAACAGCAGGGAAAATAATCCTAACCGACTCAATCTCTCCTCATCCGACTGTCCCGCCATGCAGTCTGGTAAACCTTCGCTGCACTCCCTCTACAGTAAGAGCATCCTTTTCAGATAAAGAGACCAAAACTGCACGCAATATTCCAGGTGTAGCCTCACCAAGGCCCTATATAATAATGATAATTTAACAACAGTGGAGGTGGTTCTGAGTTAAACTTGATGGATTTCTTTGATAAAACAATGGAGAGCGTTGATGAGGGTGGTGTGATTGAAGTTATATACATATTGACATTCAAAAGGCGTTTGATCAAGTGACATTCAATAGATAGGTTAAGAAAACTGAACCCCATGTATTAAAGTGGCCAATCCCGCCATTGCACACCAAGCAGCATCTATATAGACACACTTCAGAAGAATTGTATCTCTTTAAATTAGATCACCTCTAATCCTTCAACATTCCAGGGAATGCTGTAAGAAATGGTCGTTGTAATAGTGTTATAGAATTCCAAAACAAACGGCAGAAAAGTGGTAGTTTTACAAAAATGGACTCTCTCTCACTCTGAATATTTCTTCAGCAGCCCGTGTGAGCTAACACAAACACCGAACAGCACAGTCAGGCAGATTACATTTTTCTGAAGGTTTTTTATTTATTCAGCGACATAACGCTGGACATAGGTCTTTGTGTGGGCTTTCCTGGGCTTGTCATGTCCACATATCTAAACAACTGTTAGTTATAAGTAGTAATATTTTACCTTTGACTTGTTATTCTATGTTTCAAAAGTGAGAGTTATGAGAAATAAGGAGACAACACTCAAAGCTCTAATTAACCACTTGATATGGCAGAAATATTTCTCGTTAACAATACAAAACACCCAGTGCATCAATCTTCAGCCAGAAGTTCCGAGATGATGATCCATCTCAGCGTCCTACTGAAGTCGCCAGCATCATAGATGCCAGTCTTCACCAATTCGATTCACTCCGTGTTATATCAAGAATCAACTGAAGGCACTGGATATTGCAAAGGCTACAAGGTCCTGACAACATTCCAGCAATAGTTTTCAGTTTAGTTCAGTTGTGTTTAGTTTAGAGATACAGCACTGAAACAGGCGCTTCGGCCCACCGAGTCTGTGCCGACCATCAACCACCCATTTATACTTCTTTTTTCTTTCTTTTGGGCCTCCTTATCTCGAGAGACAATGGATACGCGCCTGGAGGTGGTCAGTGGTTTGTGAAGCAGCGCCTGGAGTGGCTATAAAGGCCAATTCTGGAGTGACAGGCTCTTCCACAGGTGCTGCAGAGAAATTTGTTTGTTGGGGCTGTTGCACAGTTGGCTCTCCCCTTGCGCCTCTGTCTTTTTTCCTGCCAACTACTAAGTCTCTTCGACTCGCCACAATTTAGCCCTGTCTTTATGGCTGCCCGCCAGCTCTGGCGAATGCTGGCAACTGACTCCCACGACTTGTGATCAATGTCACACGATTTCATGTCGCGTTTGCAGACGTCTTTATAACGGAGACATGGTGGGTCTGATACCAGTGGCGAGCTCGCTGTACAATGTGTCTTTGGGGATCCTGCCATCTTCCATGCGGCTCACATGGCCAAGCCATCTCAAGCGCCGCTGACTCAGTAGTGTGTATAAGCTGGGGGTGTTGGCCGCTTCAAGGACTTCTGTGTTGGAGATATAGTCCTGCCACCTGATGCCAAGTATTCTCCGAAGGCAGCGAAGATGGAATGAATTGAGACGTCGCTCTTGGCTGGCATACGTTGTCCAGGCCTCGCTGCCGTAGAGCAAGGTACTGAGGACACAGGCCTGATACACTCGGACTTTTGTGTTCCGTGTCAGTGCGCCATTTTCCCACACTCTCTTGGCCAGTCTGGACATAGCAGTGGAAGCCTTACCCATGCGCTTGTTGATTTCTGCATCTAGAGACAGGTTACTGGTGATAGTTGAGCCTAGGTAGGTGAACTCTTGAACCACTTCCAGAGCGTGGTCGCCAATATTGATGAATGGAGCATTTCTGACATCCTGCCCCATGATGTTCGTTTTCCTGAGGCTGATGGTTAGGCCAAATTCATTGCAGGCAGACGCAAACCTGTCAATGAGACTCTGCAGGCATTCTTCAGTGTGAGATGTTAAAGCAGCATCGTCAGCAAAGAGGAGTTCTCTGATGAGGACTTTCCGTACTTTGGACTTCGCTCTTAGACGGGCAAGGTTGAACAACCTTCCCCCTGATCTTGTGTGGAGGAAAATTCCTTCTTCAGAGGATTTGAACGCATGTGAAAGCAGCAGGGAGAAGAAAATCCCAAAAAGTGTGGGTGCGAGAACACAGCCCTGTTTCACACCACTCAGGATAGGAAAGGGCTCTGATGAGGAGCCACCATGTTGAATTGTGCCTTTCATATTGTCATGGAATGAGGTGATGATACTTAGTAGCTTTGGTGGACATCCGATCTTTTCTAGTAGTCTGAAGAGACCACGTCTGCTGACGAGGTCAAAGGCTTTGGTGAGATCAATGAAAGCAATGTAGAGGGGCATCTGTTTGTTCACGGCATTTCTCCTGTATCTGACGAAGGGGGAACAGCATGTCAATAGTCGATCTCTCTGCACGAAAGCCACACTGTGCCTCAGGGTAGACGCGCTCGGCCAGCTTCTGGAGCCTGTTCAGAGCGACTCGAGCAAAGACTTTCCCCACTATGCTGAGCAGGGAGATTCCACGGTAGTTGTTGAAGTCACCGCGGTCACCTTTGTTTTTATAGAGGGTGATGATGTTGGCATCGCGCATGTCCTGGGGTACTGCTCCCTCGTCCCAGCACAGGCATAGCAGTTCATGTAGTGCTGAGAGTATAGCAGGCTTGGCACTCTTGATTATTTCAGGGGTAATGCTGTCCTTCCCAGGGGCTTTTCCGCTGGCTAGGGAATCAATGGCATCACTGAGTTCCGATTTGGTTGGCTGTATGTCCAGCTCATCCATGACTGGTAGAGGCTGGGCTGCATTGAGGGCAGTCTCAGTGACAGCATTCTCCCTGGAGTACAGTTCTAGGTAGTGCTCAACCCAGCGGTCCATCTGTTTGCGTTGGTCAGTGATTATGTCCCCCGATTTAGATTTGAGGGGGGTGATCTTCTTGATGGTTGGCCCAAGACCTCTCTTCATGCCATCATACATTCCTCTGATGTTTCCGGTGTCTGAGGCCAGCTGAATATGACTGCATAGGTGTTGCCAGTAGTCGTTTGCGCAACGCCTAGCTGTTCTTTGTGCAGTACTTCTGGCTGCTTTAAGTGCTGCGGATGTTAAATCGCTGGGGGCTTTCTTGTAGTTCAAAAGTGCAATGCGCTTAGCGGCTATGACAGGTTCCAGCCCTTCATTATGAGATTGAAACCAGTCTGCATTTCTCTTCGCACTTTTGCCGTAGGTGGTCAAAGCTGACTCATAGATGGCGTCTCTGATGTGGGCCCACTTGGTCTCAGCATCCCCTGTGGGAGTGTTTTGAAGGGCTGTTACAAGTGAATTTAGAAATTTTTGTAACAGCTGTGGGTGAGAAATTCTGAGAAATACACACACAGAAAGACACACACAGAAACATGCAGAGAAGCTCACACAGAAATACACACACAGACAGAGAAACACACACACAGAAACACACGCACACAGAAACACACACAGAGAAACACACACACACAGAAACACAGAGAAACACACACAGAAACACACACAGATAGAAACACACACACAGAACACACAGAGAAACACACACGGAGAAACAGAGACACAGAGAACCATACACACAGAGAAAAACACACACAGAAACATACACAGAAAGCCACACACAGAGAAACACACACAGAGAAACACACACACATAGAAACACACACGGAGAAACAGACACACAGAGAACCATACACACAGAGAAACACGCACACAGAAACATACACAGACAGACACACACACAGAGAAACACTCGGATAAACAGAGAGAGAAACACACAGAGAAAAACACAGAGAAACACATATAGAAACACACACACAGAGATACACACATTGAAACACACAGTGAAATATACACAGTGAAACACACACACACACAGAAACACACAGAGAAACACAGACAGAAACACACACAAACACACACACACAGAAACACACTCAGAGAAACACAGACAGCAACACATAGAAACACACACACAGAGAAACACACTCAGAGAAACACACAGAGAAACACACAGAGAGACACACATACAGAGAAACACACACACAGAAACACACACACAGAAACAGACACAGAGAAACACACACATAAACACACACACAGTAACACACACACAGAAACCGCACAGAAAACACATAAACACACACAGAGGCACACAGACAGAAACACACAGAAACTGAAACACACACCCACACTGAAACACACACAGAGAAAAATACACACAGAGAAACACACACACACAGAAACACACACAGAGAAACACACACGGAGAAACAGAGACACAGAGAACCATACACACAGAGATACACACACACAGAAACATACACAGAAAGACACACACACAGAGAAACACTCGGAGAAACACAGAGAGAAACACACAGCGAAAAACAGAGAGAAACACACATTGAAACACACGGTGCAACACACACATAGAAACACACACAATAGATACACACATTGAAACACACAGTGAAATATACACAGAGAAACACACACACACACACACAGAAACACACAGAGAAACACCGACAGAAACACACAAAAACACACACACAGAGAAACACACTCAGAGAAACACACAGAGAAACACACATTGAAACACACAGTGCAACACACATAGAAACACACATAGAAACAAACACAGAAACACACACACACAGATACACAGAGAAACACACACACAGAGAAACACGCACACAGAATCACAGAGCGAAATACGGACAGAAATACACACACGCTGAAACACACATACACAGAAACACAAACAGAGAAACTCACACACACAGAAACACACACACACAGAAACACACGCACACAGAAACACACACACACACAGTATCAGGCACACAGAGAAACACACACAGAGAAACATATACAGCGAAAAACACACACAGAGAAACACACACACGCAGAGAAACACACACAGAGAAACACACAGAGAAATGCAAAAAGAAACATAGAAACACACAGTGAAATACACACAGAGAAACACACACAGATAAACACACCCACATACACAGGCACACATACACACAAAAACACAGAGAAACACACACAAACACACACACACACACAGAAACACACAGAGAAGCACGCAGAGACACGCACAGAGAAATACACACACGCAGAAACACACACAGAGAAAGACACACACAGAAACATGCAGAGAAGCTCACACAGAAATACACACACAGACAGAGAAACACACACACAGAAACACACGCACACAGAAACACACACAGAGAAACACACACACAGAAACACAGAGAAACACACACAGAAACACACACAGTTAGAAACACACACACAGAACACACAGAGAAACACACACGGAGAAACAGAGACACAGAGAACCATACACACAGAGAAACACACACACAGAAACATACACAGAAAGCCACACACAGAGAAACACACACAGAGAAACACACACACATAGAAACACACACGGAGAAACAGACACACAGAGAACCATACACACAGAGAAACACGCACACAGAAACATACACAGACAGCCACACACACAGAGAAACACTCGGAGAAACAGAGAGAGAAACACACAGAGAAAAACACAGAGAAACACACATAGAAACACACAAAGAGAGATACACACATTGAAACACACAGTGAAATATACACAGAGAAACACACACACACACAGAAACACACAGAGAAACACAGACAGAAACACACACAAACACACACACACAGAAACACGCTCAGAGAAACACAGACAGAAACACACACAAACACACACACACAGAAACACACTCAGAGAAACACACAGAGAAACACACAGAGAAACACACACACAGAGAAACACACACACAGAAACACACACAGAAACACACACACAGACACACAGAAACACACACAGAGAGAAAATCAAACACAGAAACACACACAGAGAAAGACACACAGAAACACAGCAACACACACACACAGAAACACACACACACACAGCAACACACACACACACAGAAACACACACACAGAAACAGAAACAGAGAAACACACACATAAACACACACACAGTAACACACACACAGAAACCGCACAGAAAACACATAAACACACACAGAGGCACACAGACAGAAACACACAGAAACAGAAACACACACCCACACTGAAACACACACAGAGAAAAATACACACAGAGAAACACACACACACAGAAACACACAGAGAAACACACACAGAAACACACACAGAGAAACACACACGGAGAAACAGAGACACAGAGAACCATACACACAGAGAAACACACACACGTAGAAACACACACGGAGAAACAGACACACAGAGAACCATACACACAGAGAAACACGCACACAGAAACATACACAGACAGCCACACACACAGAGAAACACTCGGAGAAACAGAGAGAGAAACACACAGAGAAAAACACAGAGAAACACACATAGAAACACACAAAGAGAGATACACACATTGAAACACACAGTGAAATATACACAGAGAAACACACACACACACAGAAACACACAGAGAAACACAGACAGAAACACACACAAACACACACACACAGAAACACACTCAGAGAAACACAGACAGAAACACACACAAACACACACACACAGAAACACACTCAGAGAAACACACAGAGAAACACACAGAGAAACACACACACAGAGAAACACACACACAGAAACACACACAGAAACACACACACAGACACACAGAAACACACACAGAGAGAAAATCAAACACAGAAACACACACAGAGAAAGACACACAGAAACACAGCAACACACACACACAGAAACACACACACACACAGCAACACACACACACACACAGAAACACACACACAGAAACAGAAACAGAGAAACACACACATAAACACACACACAGTAACACACACACAGAAACCGCACAGAAAACACATAAACACACACAGAGGCACACAGACAGAAACACACAGAAACAGAAACACACACCCACACTGAAACACACACAGAGAAAAATACACACAGAGAAACACACACACACAGAAACACACAGAGAAACACACACAGAAACACACACAGAGAAACACACACGGAGAAACAGAGACACAGAGAACCATACACACAGAGATACACACACACAGAAACATACACAGAAAGACACACACACAGAGAAACACTCGGAGAAACACAGAGAGAAACACACAGGGAAAAACAGAGAGAAACACACATTGAAACACACGGTGCAACACACACATAGAATCACACATAATAGATACACACATTGAAACACACAGTGAAATATACACAGAGAAACACACACACACACACACACACAGAAACACACAGAGAAACACCGACAGAAACACACAAAAACACACACACAGAGAAACACACTCAGAGAAACACAGAGAGAAACACACAGAGAAACACACACACACAGAAACACAAACACAGAAACACACACAGAAACACACACACAGACACACAGAAACACACACTGAGAGAAAAACAAACACAGAGAAAAACACACACAGAAACACACACAGAGAAAGACACACAGAAACACAGCAACACACACACACAGAAACACACACACGCACAGAAACAGACACACAGAAACAGACACAGAGAAACACGCACATAAACACACACACACAGAAACACACACTCACACACACAAATGACACACACAGAGTAACACGCACAGAGAAACATACACAGAGAAACACACACGCAGAAACAAACACACAGAAACACGCACAGAATCATACACAAACACACACAGAGGCACACACACAGAAACACACACCCACACAGAAACACACACAGACAGAAACACACGCACACAGAAACACACACAGAGAAACACACACACAGAGAAACACACACACAGAAACACTCACAGAAACACACACACAGAAACACACACATAAACACACACGCAGACACACAGAAACACACACACACAGAAAGACACGCCCATAGAAACACACACACAGAAACATTCACAGAAGCACACACCCACCGAGTAACACACTCAGAGAAATACAGAGTGAAACACAGAGAGCAACACACAGAGAAACACACATTGAAACACACAGTGCAACACACACATAGAAACACACATAGAAACAAACACAGAAACACACACACACAGATACACAGAGAAACACACACATAGAAACACACAGGGAAAAACACTGAGGAACACACAGAGAAACACACAGTGAAATACACACACACAGAAACACACACACAGACACACACACACTGAAAAACACAACGAAACACACAGAGAAACACAGACAGAAACAGAAACACACGCACACAGAGAATCACAGACGCAGAAACACACACACACACAGAAACACACACACACAGAAACACACACACAAACACACACACTCAGAAACACACAGACAGAAATAGACACAGAGAAACACACACATAAACACATAAACACACAGAGAAACACACACACACACACACACACACAGAAACACGCACAGAACATACACACAGAAACACGCACAGAAACATACATAAACACACACAGAGGCACACAGACAGAAACACACAAAAACAGAAACACACACCCGCACAGAAACACACAAAAACAGAAACACACACAGAGAAAAATACACACAGAGAAACACACACACAGAGAAACACACACACAGAATCACAGAGCGAAATACAGACAGAAACACACACACGCTTAAACACACATACACAGAAACACAAACAGAGAAACACACACACAGAGAAACACACACACACAGAAACACACACACACAGAAGCATACACACACACAGGATCAGGCACACAGAGAAACAAACACAGAGAAACAGGCACAGAGAAAAACACACACAGAGAAACACACACACGCAGAGAATCACACGCAGAGAAACACTCAGAGAAACACAGAGAGAAACACACCGAGAAACACACAGAGAAACACACATTGAAACACACAGTGCAACACGCACATAGAAACACAGACACACAGATACCCACATTGAAACACAAAGTGAAATATACACAGAGAAACACACACAGAGAAACACACACACACACACACAGAAACACACACAAACAGAAACACAGAGAAATACACACACACACACAGAAACACACAGAGAAACACGCAGAGACACGCACAGTGAAATACACACACAGACAGAGAAACACACACACACACACAGAAACACACACACAGAGAAACACAGAGAAATACACACACACAGAAACACACAGAGAAACACACAGAAACACACAGAGAGAAACACACACACAGAGATACACACACTCAGAAACACACACACAGAGAAACACACACACACAGAAACACACACACAGAAACAAACTCAGAAACACACACACAGACACAGAAACACAGACACACAGAAACACACACACACAAACACACACAGAAACACACACAGAGAGAAACACACGCACAGAGAAACACACACACAGAAACACAGACAGAAGCACACACACAGAAACACAGAAACACACACCCACACAGAAACACACACACACAGAAACACACATTGAAACACACAGTGCAACATTCACATCGAAACACACACACACAGATACACACATTGAAACACACAGTGAAATATATACAGAGAAACACACACAGAGAAACACACATACACACACAGAGAAACACACACACACTGAAACACAGAGAAACACACACAGGGAAACTCACAGAGAAACACGCAGAGAAACGCACAGTGAAATACACACGCGCAGAAGCACACAGACAGAAACACACCCACAGAAACATGCAGAGAAACTCACACAGAAACACACACACAGACAGAGAAAAACACACACACAGAAACACACGCACACAGAACCACACACACAGAAACACACACACAGACACACAGAAACGCAGACACACAGAAACACACACACATAGAAACACACACACAGAGAAACACACACACAGAAACAAACACAGAAACACACACACAGACACACAGAAACACACACACACAGAATCAGGCACACAGGGAAACACACACAGAGAAACAGGCACAGAGAAAAACACACACAGAGAAACACACACACGCAGAGAATCACACGCAGAGAAACACTCAGAGAAACACAGAGAGAAACACACCGAGAAACACACAGAGAAACACACATTGAAACACACAGTGCAACACACACATAGAAACACAGACACACAGATACGCACATTGAAACACAAAGTGAAATATACACAGAGAAACACACACAGAGAAACACACACACACACACAGAAACACACACACTCAGAAACACAGAGAAATACACACACACACACAGGAACACACAGAGAAACACGCAGAGAAACGCACAGTGAAATACACACACAGACAGAGAAACACACACACACAGAAACACACACACACACACAGAAACACAGAGAAACACACACATACACAGAAACACACACAGAGAAACACACACACAGAGAAACACACACACAGAAACACACTCAGAAACACACACACAGACACACAGAAACACACACACACAGAAACACACACACAAACACACACAGAAACACACAGAGAGAGAAACACACGCACAGAGAAACACACACACAGAAACAGACACAGAAGCACACACACAGAAACACACACCCACACAGAAACACACACACACAGAAACACACATTGAAACACACAGTGCAACACTCACATAGAAACACACACACACAGATACACGCATTGAAACACACACACACTGAAACACAGAGAAACACACACAGAGAAACTCACAGAGAAACACACACACAGAAACATGCAGAGATACTCACACTGAAACACTCACAGACAGAGAAAAACACACACACAGAAACACACGCACACAGAACCACACACACAGAAACAAACACAGAAACCCACACACAGACACACAGAAACTCAACACACAGAAACACACACACATAGAAACACACACACAGAGAAACACACAAACAGAAACACACACAGAAACACACACACAGACACACAAAAACACACACACACAGAAACACACACACAGAAACACACACAGAAATACACACAGAGAGAAAAACACACACAGAGAAACACACACACACAGAAACACACACAGAAGCACAGACACTGAAACACATAACCACACACCCACTCAGATATAAACACTCACAGAGAAACACAAACAGAAACAGACACACACAGAAACACACACACACACAGGAACATACACACACACACAGAAACTCACAGAGAAACACAGACAAAAACACTCACAAACACACACACAGAGAAACGCACTCTGAGAAACACAGAGAGAAACACAGAGAGAAAAATACAGAGAAACACACATTGAAACACACTGTGCAAAACACACACAGAAACACACACACACAGAAACACAGAGAAACACACACTGAAACACACAGAGAAACACGCAGAGAAACGCACAGTGAAATACACATACGCAGAAACACACACAGAAACACACATACAGAAACATGCAGAGATACTCACACTGAAACACACACAGACAGAGAAACACACACACACAGAAACACACGCACACAGAAACACACACACAGAAACACACACACAGAAACACACACAGAAACACACACAGAGAGAAACACACACGCAGAGAAACACGTACACAGAAACACACACAGCCACACACAGACACACACAGACACACAGAAACACACACAGAGAGAAATACACAGTGGAACACACACACAGAAATACACACACAGAAGCACACACACACTGAAAAACACAGCGAAACACACAGAGAAACACAGACAGAAACACAAACAAACGCACACACAGAGAAACGCACACACAGAAACACACACACCGATACAGAAACACACGCCCACAGAGAAGCACGCACACAGATACACACACAGAGAAAGACACACAGAAACACACACACAGAAACACACACCAAGAAAAATACACTCAGAGAAACACACACACAGAGAAACTCACACTCAGAATCACAGAAGAGCGAAATACTGACAGAAACACACACACACAAATAAACACACAGAAACACACACACACAGAAACACACACCCACACAGAAACACACAAAAACAGAAACACACACACACACAGAAACAGGCACACAGAGAAATATACACGGAGAAACAGACACTGAGTAAAACACGCACAGAGAAATGCACACACGCAGAGAACCACACACACACAGAGAAACACACACACAGAAACACACAGAGAGAGAAACACACGCACAGAGAAACACACACACAGAAACAGACACAGAAGCACACACACAGAAACACACACCCACACAGAAACACACACACACAGAAACACACATTGAAACACACAGTGCAACACTCACATAGAAACACACACACACAGATACACGCATTGAAACACACACACACTGAAACACAGAGAAACACACACAGAGAAACTCACAGAGAAACACACACACAGAAACATGCAGAGATACTCACACTGAAACACTCACAGACAGAGAAAAACACACACACAGAAACACACGCACACAGAACCACACACACAGAAACAAACACAGAAACCCACACACAGACACACAGAAACTCAACACACAGAAACACACACACATAGAAACACACACACAGAGAAACACACAAACAGAAACACACACAGAAACACACACACAGACACACAAAAACACACACACACAGAAACACACACACAGAAACACACACAGAAATACACACAGAGAGAAAAACACACACAGAGAAACACACACACAGAAACACACACAGAAGCACAGACACTGAAACACATAACCACACACCCACTCAGATATAAACACTCACAGAGAAACACAAACAGAAACAGACACACACAGAAACACACACACACACAGGAACATACACACACACACAGAAACTCACAGAGAAACACAGACAAAAACACTCACAAACACACACACAGAGAAACGCACTCTGAGAAACACAGAGAGAAACACAGAGAGAAAAATACAGAGAAACACACATTGAAACACACTGTGCAAAACACACACAGAAACACACACACACAGAAACACAGAGAAACACACACTGAAACACACAGAGAAACACGCAGAGAAACGCACAGTGAAATACACATACGCAGAAACACACACAGAAACACACATACAGAAACATGCAGAGATACTCACACTGAAACACACACAGACAGAGAAACACACACACACAGAAACACACGCACACAGAAACACACACACAGAAACACACACACAGAAACACACACAGAAACACACACAGAGAGAAACACACACGCAGAGAAACACGTACACAGAAACACACACAGCCACACACAGACACACACAGACACACAGAAACACACACAGAGAGAAATACACAGTGGAACACACACACAGAAATACACACACAGAAGCACACACACACTGAAAAACACAGCGAAACACACAGAGAAACACAGACAGAAACACAAACAAACGCACACACAGAGAAACGCACACACAGAAACACACACACCGATACAGAAACACACGCCCACAGAGAAGCACGCACACAGATACACACACAGAGAAAGACACACAGAAACACACACACAGAAACACACACCAAGAAAAATACACTCAGAGAAACACACACACAGAGAAACTCACACTCAGAATCACAGAAGAGCGAAATACTGACAGAAACACACACACACAAATAAACACACAGAAACACACACACACAGAAACACACACCCACACAGAAACACACAAAAACAGAAACACACACACACACAGAAACAGGCACACAGAGAAATATACACGGAGAAACAGACACTGAGTAAAACACGCACAGAGAAATGCACACACGCAGAGAACCACACACACACAGAGAAACACACACACAGAAAAACACAGAGAAATGCAACGAGAAACACACAGAGAAACACACAGTGAAACACACACTGAGAAACACAGAGAAACACACACACACACAGAAATACACAGAGAAACACGCAGAGAAACGCACAGTGAAATGCACACACGCAGAAACACACACACAGAAACACACACAGACAGAGAAACACACGCACACACAGAAACACCCACCCACACAGAAACACACACACATAGAAACACACACGGAGAAACAGACACACAGAGGACCATACACACAGAGAAAAACACACACAGAAACATACACAGAAACACACAAACACATAGAAACACACACAGAGAAACACAGAGAGAAACACACAGAAAAACACACATTGAAACAAACAGTGCAACACACACGTAGAAACACACACACACTGATACACACATTGAAACACACAATGAAACACACACACACAGATACACAGAGAATCACACACCCAGAAACACACAGGGAAACACACAGAGGAACACACAGAGAAACACACAGTGAAACACATACACAGACATACACACACAGAAGCACACACACACTGAAAAACACAGCGAAACACACAGAGAAACACAGACAGAAATACAAACAAACACACACACAGAGAAACGCACACACAGAAACACACACACAGATACAGAAACACACACACAGAGAAACACGCACACTGATACTCACACAGAGAAACACACACAGAAACACACACACACAGAAACACACACTGAGAAAGATACACTCAGAGAAACACACACACAGAAACACACACCGAGAAAGATACACTCAGAGACACACACACACACACAGAAACACAGAGTAGCACACACACAGAAATACACAGAGAAACACGCAGAGAAACACACAGTGAAATACACACGCGCAGAAACACACACACAGAAACACACACACAGACAGAGAAACAAACACACACAGAAACACACGCACACAGAAACACACTCAGAGAAACACACACACACAGAAACACACACACAGAAACACACACAGAAACACGCACAGAAAGAAACATACACACAGAGAAACACACACACAGAAACACACCCAGAAACACACACACAGACACACAGAAACACACATACACACAGAAACACACACACACATAAACACACACACATAGAAACACACACGGAGAAACAGACACTCAGAGAACCATACACACAGAGAAAAACACACACAGAAAGATACACAGAAAGACACACACACAGAGAAACACACACAGAGAAACACAGAGAGAAACACACAGAGAAACACACAGAAAAACACAAATTGAAACACACAGTGCAACACACACGTAGAAACACACACACACAGATACACACATTGAAACACACAATCAAACACACACACACAGATACACAGAGAAACGCACAGACAGAAACACACAGGGAAACACACAGAGGAACACACAGAGAAACTCTCAGTGACACACACACACAAATACACACACAGAAGCACACACACACTGAAAAACACAGCGAAACACACAGAGAAACACAGACAGAAACACAAACAGAAACACAAACAAACACACACACAGAGAAACGCACACACAGAAACACACACACCGATACAGAAACACACGCACACAGAGAAACACGCACACAGATACACACACAGAGAAACACACACAGAAACACACACACACACACAGAAACACACACACACAGAAACACACACAGAGAAACACACACAGAAACACACACCCACACACAGAAACACACACACACAGAAACACACACAGAGAAACGCACACACACAGAAACACACACACAGAAACACACACAGAGAGAAACACACACACAGAGAAACACACACACAGAAACACCCACAGAAACACACACACAGACACACAGAAGCACACACACATAGAAACACACACACATAGAAACACACACACAGGGAAACACACACACAGAAACACATACAGAAACACACACACAGACACACAGAAACACACACCCACAAAGAAACACACACACACAGAAACACACACAGAGAAAAATACACACAGAGAGCACACATTCAGAGAAACACACACAGAAACCGACGCACACAGAGAAACACAGACAGAAACACACACAAATACACACACAGAGAAATGCAGACACAGAGACACACACACACATATACAGAAACAGACGCACACAGAGAAACACACACACAGAAACACACAGAGAGGAACACACGCAGAAACACACACACACACAGACATACACACACAGATATACGCACACAGAGAAACACACACACATAAAGACACACAGAGAAAGACACACACGCAGAAACACACACGCGCACACACACAGACACACACAGAAACACACAGACGGAAACAGACACAGAGAAACACACACATAACCACATACAGACAGAAAAACACACACACAGAAACACGCAAACAGAAACACACACACAGAAACACGCACAGAAACATACTCAAACACACACTGAGGCACACAGACAGTAACACACAAAAACAGAATCACACACCCACACAGAAACACACACACACAGAAACACACACCGAGAAAAATACACCCAGAGAAACACACACACAGAATCACACAAGAGCGAAATACTGACAGAAACACACACACAAAAATAAACACACATACACAGAAACACAAAAAGCGAAACACACACACAGAAACACACACACAGAAACACACACACACAGAAACACACACCCAAACAGAAACACACAAAAGCAGAAAGACACACACACACAGAAACAGGCACACAGAGAAACTTACACAGAGAAACTGACACTGAGAAAAACACACACAGAGAAATACACACACGCAGAGAAACACACACACACACACACAGAAACACACACAGAGAAACACGCAGAGAAATGCAAAGAGAAACACACAGAGAAACACACAGTGAAATATACACAGAGAAACACACACAGATAAACACACACACACAGAAATACACAGAGAAACACGCAGAGAAACTCACAGTGAAATACACACACGCAGAAACACTCACACAGAAACACACACACAGACAGAGAAACACACACACACACACAGAAAAACACGCACACAGAAACACACTCAGAGAAACACACACACAGAGAAACACACACGCAGAAACACTCACACAGAAACACACACACAGACAGAGAAACACACACACACACAGAAACACACGCACACAGAAACACACTCAGACAAACACACACACAGAGAAACACACACACAGAAACACACACACACACACAGAAACACACAGAGAAACACACACGCAGAGAAACACACACACACAGAAACACACACAGAGAAACACACAGAGAAATGCAAACAGAAACACACAGAGAAACACACAGTGAAATACACACAGAGAAACACACACAGAGAAACACACATACACACACAGAAACACACACACACATAAATACGGAGAATCACACACACACGCATATAGAAACACACAGAGAAACACGCAGAGAAACGCACAGTGAAATACACACACGCAGAAACACAAACACAGAAACACACACACAGAAACATGCAGAGAAACTCACACAGAAATACGCACACAGACAGAGAAACACACACACACAGAAACACACGCAAGCAGAAACACACTCAGAGAAACACACACACTCAGAAACACACACACGGAAACACACACAGAAACACGCACACAGAGAAACACACACAGAGAAACACACACACAGAAACAAACACAGAAACACACACACAGACGCGCAGAAACACACACACACAGAAACACACACACATAGAAACACACACGAAGAATAACACACATACAAAAACATACACAGAAAGACATACACACAGAGAAACACACTCAGAGAAACACAGAGAGAAGCACACAATGAAATACACAGAGAGAAACACACACATAGAAACACACACACACAGATACACAGAGAAACACACACATGGAAACACTCAGGGAAACACACAGAGGAACATACAGAGAAACACACAGTGAAGCACACGCACAGAAACACACACACAGAAACACACACACGCTGAAAAACACAGCGAAACACACAGAGAAACACAACACACACAAACACACACACAGAAGCACACACACGCTGAAAAACACAGCGAAACACACAGAGAAACACAGACAGAAACACAGACAAACACACACACAGAGAAACGCACACACAGAAACACACACACAGATACAGAAACACATGTACACAGAGAAACACGCACACAGAAACACACACAGAGAAACACACACAGAAACACACACACACAGAAACACGCAAGCACAGAAATACACACACACTGAAATACACACACATACAGACACACAGAGAAACAAACGCACATAAACACACACACACAGAAACACACGCACACAGAAACACACACACAGAAACACACACCGAGAAACACATACACAGCAACAAACACACAGAAACACGCACAGAAAGACACACAAACAGTCACAGAGGCACACAGACAGAAACACACACACAGAGAAACATGCACAGAGAAAAATGCACACAGAGAAACACACACGCAGAGAAACACAGACACAGAATCACACAAACACAGAAACAGACATACAGAGAAACACACACAGAAACACACAAAGAGAAACACGCACACACAGAAACAATCACACACGGAAACACACACACACAGAAACACACACACACACAGAACCACACACACAGAAAAACACACACAGAGAAAAACACACACAGAGATACACACAGAGAAACACACACACCGAAACAAACACACACACACACAGAAACACAAATACACAGAAACACAAACAGAGAAACACACACAGAAACACATACACCGAAACACACACACACAGAAACACACACACACAGAAACACACACACACAGAAACACACACACACTGAAACAGGCACACAGAGAAACATACACAGAGAAACAGACACAGTGAAACACGCACACAGAGAAGCACACACGCAGAGAAACACACACACATGCAGAAACACACACAGAGAAACACACGGAGAAACACACAGTGAAATACACACAGAGAAATACACACACAGATATCCACACACACAGAAATACAGAGAAACACACACACACACACATAGAAACACACAGAGAAACACGCAGAGAAACGCACAGTCAAATACACATACACAGAAACACACGCACACAGAAACACGCACACACAGAAACACACACACAGACAAACACACAAACAGAAACACACACAGAAGCACACACACACAGAAACACACACACAGAAACAAACACAGAAACACACACACACACAGAAACACACACACATAGAAACACACACGAAGAATCGGACACACAGAGAACCATACACACAGAGAAACACACACACAGAAACATACACAGAAAGACACACACAGAGAAACACACTCAGAGAAACACAGAGAGAAGCACGCAATGAAACACACAGAGAGAAACACACACATAGAAACACACACAGAAACGCAAACACAGATACACAGGGAAACACACACAGTGAAACACACAGGGAAACACACAGAGGAACATGCAGAGAAGCACACAGTGAAACACACACACAGAAACACACACACAGAAACACACACATGCTGAAAAACACAGCGAAACACACTGAGAAACACAGACAGAAACACACACAAACGCACACACAGAGAAACGCACACACAGAAACACACACACACAGATACAGAACCACATGTACACAGAGAAGCATGCACACAGAAACACACAGAGAAACACACACAGAAACACACACACACAGATACACGCACGCACTGTAATACACACACAGAGAAGCATACACACATAAAGACGCACTGAGAAACAAACACACAGACACACACAAAGAAACGCACACACACACACACACAGAAACACACACACAGAAACAGACACAGAGAAACACACACATAAACACACACACACAGAAACACAAACACAGAAAAACGCACACACAGAAATACACACACAGAGAAACACACACACATAAAGACACAAAGAGAAACACACACACACACAGAAGCACACACACCGAAACACACACAGTGAAAAATACTCACAGAGAAACACACACACAGAAAAACAAACACACAGAATCACACACACACAGAAACACACATACACAGAAACACAAACAGAGAAACACACACACAGAAACACACACACTGAAACACACACACAGAAACACACACACAGAAACAGAAACACACAGAAACACACACACACAGGAACAGAAACACAGAGAACCACACACGGAAACACACACAGTGAAACACACACACAGAAACACACACACAGACACAAACACAGAAACACACACAAAGACACACAGAAACACACACACACAGAAACACACACGAAGAATCAGACACACAGAGAACCATACACTCAAAGAAACACACTCACAGAAACATACACAGAAAGACACACACACAGAGAAACACACTCAGGGAACAACAGAGAGAAGCACACAATGAAGCACACAGAGAGAAACACACACATAGAAACACACACAGAAACACACACGCACAGATACACAGAGAAACACACACACAGAAACACACAGGGAAACACACAGAGGAACATACAGAGAAACACACATGGAAACACACACACAGAAACACACACAAGCAGAAAAACACAGCGAAACACACAGAGAAACACAGACAGAAACACATACAAACGCACACACATACAAACGCACACACAGAGAAACATGCACACAGAAACACACAGAGAAACACACACACACAGAAACACGCACGAACAGAAATGCACACACAGAGAGACACACACACATAAAGACACACAGAGAAACAAACGCACAGAAACACACACACAAAGAAACACACACACACACACACACACACACACAGACACATAGAAACACACACACAGAAACACACACACAGAAACAGACACACAGAAACACACACAGAAACACACACACACAGAAACACACACACACAAACACAGAAAAACGCACACACAGAAATACACACACAGAGATACACACACACATAGAGACACAAAGAGAAACACACACATACACAAAAGCACGCACAGAAGCACACACACACACAGATGCACACACACAGGAACACTCACAAACAAAGAAACGCACACACAGAAACACACACAGAGAAAAACACACACAGAGAAAGACACACACAGAAACACTGACAGAAACACAGACACAGAAACACACACAGACACACATACACACACACACTAAGAATCACACACACACAGAAACACACACACACAGAAACACACACACAGACAGAAACACACACAAACAGAGAAACATGCACACAGAAATACAGACAGAAACACAGACACAGAAACACATACAGACACAGATGCACACACACATAGAAACACACACACACACAGAAACACACACACAGAGAAAAATACACACAGAGAAACACACGCACAGAAACAGACACAGAGAAGCACACACATAAAAACATAAACACATAAACACGCACACACTCACAGAAACGCACATACACAGAAACACAAACAGAGAAACACACACACAGAAACACACACACTGAAACACACACACAGAAACACACACACAGAAACACACACACACAGGAACAGACACACAGAGAACCACACACGGAAACACACACAGTGAAACACACACACAGATACACACACAGACACAAACACAGAAACACACACAAAGACACACAGAAACACACACACACAGAAACACACACACATAGAAACACACACGAAGAATCAGACACACAGAGAACCATACACTGAAAGAAACACACTCACAGAAACATACACAGAAACACACACACACAGAGAAACACACTCAGGGAACAACAGAGAGAAGCACACAATGAAGCACACAGAGAGAAACACACACATAGAAACACACACAGAAACACACACGCACAGATACACAGAGAAACACACACACAGAAACACACAGGGAAACACACAGAGGAACATACAGAGAAACACACATGCAAACACACACACAGAAACACACACAAGCTGAAATACACAGCGAAACACACAGAGAAACACAGACAGAAACACACACAAACGCACACACAGAGAAACGCACACACAGAAACACACACACAGATACAGAAACACATGTACACAGAGAAACATGCACACAGAAACACACAGAGAAACACACACACACAGAAACACGCACGAACAGAAATACACACACAGAGACACACACACACATAAAGACACACAGAGAAACAAACGCACAGAAACACACACACAAAGACATACACACACACACACACACACACACAGACACATAGAAACATACACACAGAAACACACACACAGAAACACAGACAGTGAAAAATACTCACAGAGAAACACACACACAGAGAAACAAACACACAGAATCACACACACACACACAGAAACACACATACACAGAAACACAAACAGAGAAACACACACACAGAAACACACACACTGAAACACACACACAGAAACACACACACAGAAACAGACACACACAGAAACACACACACACAGGAACAGACACACAGAGAACCACACACGGAAACACACGCATTGAAAGACACACACACAGAAACACACACACAGATACAGAAACACATGTACACAGAGAAACATGCACACAGAAACACACAGAGAAACACACACACACAGAAACACGCACGAACAGAAATACACACACAGAGAGACACACACACATAAAGACACACAGAGAAACAAACGCACAGAAACACACACACAAAGAAACACACACACACAGACACATAGAAACACACACACAGAAACACACACACAGAAACACAGACAGTGAAAAATACTCACAGAGAAACACACACACAGAGAAACAAACACACAGAATCACACACACACACACAGAAACACACATACACAGAAACACAAACAGAGAAACACACACACAGAAACACACACACTGAAACACACACACAGAAACACACACACAGAAACAGACACACACAGAAACACACACACACAGGAACAGACACACAGAGAACCACACACGGAAACACACACATTGAAACACACACACACAGAAACACACACACAGACACAAACACAGAAACACACACAAAGACACACAGAAACACACACACACAGAAACACACACACATAGAAACATACACGAAGAATCAGACACACAGAGAACCATACACTCAAAGAAGCACACTCACAGAAACATACACAGAAAGACACACACACAGAGAAACACACTCAGAGAAACACAGAGAGAAGCACACAATGAAGCACACAGAGAGAAACACACACATAGAAACACACACAGAAACACACACGCACAGATACACAGAGAAACACACACAGAAACACACAGGGAAACACACAGAGGAACATACAGAGAAACACACATGGAAACACACACACAGAAACACACACAAGCTGAAAAACACAGCGAAACACACAGAGAAACACAGACAGAAACACACACAAACGCACACACAGAGAAACGCACACACAGAAACACACACACAGATACAGAAACACATGTACACAGAGAAACATGCACACAGAAACACACAGAGAAACACACACACACAGAAACACGCACGAACAGAAATACACACACAGAGAGACACACACACATAAAGACACACAGAGAAACAAACGCACAGAAACACACACACAAAGAAACACACACACACAGACACATAGAAACACACACACAGAAACACACACACAGAAACAGACACACAGAAACACACACATAAACACACACACACAGAAACACACACACACAAACACAGAAAAACGCACACACAGAAATACACACACAGAGAAACACACACACATAAAGACACAAAGCGAACCACACACACACACAGAAGCACGCACAGAAGCACACACACACAGAAGCACACACACAGGAACACTCACAAACAAAGAAACACACACACAGAAACACACACAGAGAAAAACACACACAGAGAAAGACACACACACAGAAACACTGACAGAAACACAGACACAGAAACACACACAGACACACATACACACACAGAAACACACACACACACAGAAACACACACACACACACAGAAACACACACAAACAGAGAAACATACACACAGAAGTACAGACAGAAACACAGACACAGAAACACACACAGACACAGATACACACACACATAGAAACACACACACACACAGAAACACACACACACAGAGAAAAAACACAGAGAAACACACACACAGAAACAGACACAGAGAAGCACACACATAAAAACATAAACACATAAACACGCACACACTCACAGAAACGCACACACAGAAACAGACACAGAGAAGCACGCAGAGAAACACACACAAACACAGACAGAAACACACACACAGCCAGAAATACGCATCCACACAGAAACTCACACACAGTGAAACACACACAGAGAAAAATACACACAGAGAAACACACACACAGAGTAACACAAACGCAAGATCACACAGAGCGAAACACACACAGAAACACACACACACAGAAACACACATACAGAGGAACACGCACACAGAAACACACACACACAGAAACAGACACACACCTAAACACACACACACAGAAACAGACTCACAGAAACACAGACAGTGAAAAATACTCACAGAGAAACACACACACAGAGAAACAAACACACAGAATCACACACACACACACAGAAACACACATACACAGAAACACAAACAGAGAAACACACACACAGAAACACACACACTGAAACACACACACAGAAACACACACACAGAAACAGACACACACAGAAACACACACACACAGGAACAGACACACAGAGAACCACACACGGAAACACACACATTGAAACACACACACACAGAAACACACACACAGACACAAACACAGAAACACACACAAAGACACACAGAAACACACACACACAGAAACACACACACATAGAAACATACACGAAGAATCAGACACACAGAGAACCATACACTCAAAGAAGCACACTCACAGAAACATACACAGAAAGACACACACACAGAGAAACACACTCAGAGAAACACAGAGAGAAGCACACAATGAAGCACACAGAGAGAAACACACACATAGAAACACACACAGAAACACACACGCACAGATACACAGAGAAACACACACACAGAAACACACAGGGAAACACACAGAGGAACATACAGAGAAACTCACATGGAAACACACACACAGAAACACACACAAGCTGAAAAACACAGCGAAACACACAGAGAAACACAGACAGAAACACACACAAACGCACACACAGAGAAACGCACACACAGAAACACACACACAGATACAGAAACACATGTACACAGAGAAACATGCACACAGAAACACACAGAGAAACACACACACACAGAAACACGCACGAACAGAAATACACACACAGAGAGACACACACACATAAAGACACACAGAGAAACAAACGCACAGAAACACACACACAAAGAAACACACACACACAGACACATAGAAACACACACACAGAAACACACACACAGAAACACAGACAGTGAAAAATACTCACAGAGAAACACACACACAGAGAAACAAACACACAGAATCACACACACACACACAGAAACACACATACACAGAAACACAAACAGAGAAACACACACACAGAAACACACACACTGAAACACACACACAGAAACACACACACAGAAACAGACACACACAGAAACACACACACACAGGAACAGACACACAGAGAACCACACACGGAAACACACACATTGAAACACACACACACACACAGAAACACACACACAGACACAAACACAGAAACACACACAAAGACACACAGAAACACACACACACAGAAACACACACACATAGAATCATACACGAAGAATCAGACACACAGAGAACCATACACTCAAAGAAGCACACTCACAGAAACATACACAGAAAGACACACACACAGAGAAACACACTCAGAGAAACACAGAGAGAAGCACACAATGAAGCACACAGAGAGAAACACACACATAGAAACACACACAGAAACACACACGCACAGATACACAGAGAAACACACACACAGAAACACACAGGGAAACACACAGAGGAACATACAGAGAAACACACATGGAAACACACACACAGAAACACACACAAGCTGAAAAACACAGCGAAACACACAGAGAAACACAGACAGAAACACACACAAACGCACACACAGAGAAACGCACACACAGAAACACACACACAGATACAGAAACACATGTACACAGAGAAACATGCACACAGAAACACACAGAGAAACACACACACACAGAAACACGCACGAACAGAAATACACACACAGAGAGACACACACACATAAAGACACACAGAGAAACAAACGCACAGAAACACACACACAAAGAAACACACACACACAGACACATAGAAACACACACACAGAAACACACACACAGAAACAGACACACAGAAACACACACATAAACACACACACACAGAAACACACACACACAAACACAGAAAAACACACACACAGAAATACACACACAGAGAAACACACATACATAAAGACACAAAGCGAACCACACACACACACAGAAGCACGCACAGAAGCACACACACACAGAAGCACACACACAGGAACACTCACAAACAAAGAAACACACACACAGAAACACACACAGAGAAAAACACACACAGAGAAAGACACACACAGAAACACTGACAGAAACACAGACACAGAAACACACACAGACACACATACACACACAGAAACACACACACACACAGAAACACACACACACACACACAGAAACACACACAAACAGAGAAACATACACACAGAAGTACAGACAGAAACACAGACACAGAAACACACACAGACACAGATACACACACACATAGAAACACACACACACACAGAAACACACACACACAGAGAAAAAACACAGAGAAACACACACACAGAAACAGACACAGAGAAGCACACACATAAAAACATAAACACATAAACACGCACACACTCACAGAAACGCACACACAGAAACAGACACAGAGAAGCATGCAGAGAAACACACACAAACACAGACAGAAACACACACACAGCCAGAAATACGCATCCACACAGAAACTCACACACAGTGAAACACACACAGAGAAAAATACACACAGAGAAACACACATACAGAGGAACACGCACACAGAAAGACACACACACAGAAACAGACACACACCTAAACACACACACACAGAAACAGACTCACAGAGAAACACACACGGAAACACACGCAAGAGAACCACACACACAGAAACACAGACACAGAAACACACACACACAGAAACGCACACACACAGAGAAAGACACACAAAGATATACACACACAGAGAAAAACACACACAGAGAAACACACACGCAGAGAAAAACACACAGAGAAACACACACGGAGAAACGCACAGAGAAATACAAAGTGAAGCACACAGAGAAAGACACAGTGAAACACACACAGAGAAACACACACAGAGAAACACACACACACAGAAACACACACACACAGAATCACAGAGAAACACACACACACACTGAAACACACACAGAAACACAGACACAGAAACACACACACAGAAACACACACACAGAGAAACGCACACACACAGAAACACACAAACACAGAAACAGACGTACAGAGAAACACACACGGAAGCACACACACACAAGGAACCACACACACAGAGAAACACACACAGAGAAAAACACACACAGAGAAATACACACAGAGAAACACACAGAGAAATACAAAGAGAAACACGCAGAGAAACACACAGTGAAACACACACAGTGAAACACACACAGAGAAACACACACACACACACACACACACAGAAGCACAGAAACACAGAGAAACAGACACATACAGAAACACGCACAGAAACACAGACACAGAAACACACACAGACACAGATACACACAAACACAGAAAAACACGCACACAGAAATACATACACAGAGAAACACACACACATAAAGACACAAAGAGAAACACACACACAAAGAAACACGCACAGTAGCACACACACACAGAGGTACACACACAGGAACACTCACAAACAAAGAAACACACACACAAAAACACACACAGAGAAAAATACACACAGAGAAACACACGCACAGAAACACAGACAGAAACACAGACACAGAAACACACACAGACACAGATAGACACACACACAGAAACACACACACAGAAACACAGACACAGTAACACACACAGACACAGATACACACACACAGAGAAACACACACATACAGGAACACACGCACGCAGAGAAACACATGCATAGAAACACGCACATACAGACACACACACAGAAACACACACGCACACACACAGAAACACACACACACACACAGACAGAAACAGACACAGAAACACACACAGACAGAAACACACGCACATAGAAGCACACACGCACACAGAGAAACAGACACAGAGAAACACAGACACAGAAGCACATACAGAGAAACACACACATACACAGACAGACACAGACAGACACAGACATACAGAAACACACACACACAGAAACACACACAGAATCACAGACAGAGAAACACACACAGAAACACACACGCACAGTAACACGTGCACACAGAAATACACACACACAGAAACACTCTCACACACAGAAACACACACACAGAGAAACGCACACAGAGAAACAAACACACAGAAACACACACACAGAAACTCAGAGAAACACACACACAGAAACGCACACAGAAACACACACACAGAAACACAGGCACAGTAACACACACAGACACAGATACACACACGCAGAGAAACACACACATACAGGAACACACGCACACAGAGAAACACACGCATAGAAACACACTCAGAGAAACACACACACCGAAAAACACACAGAGAAACACGCACAGAAGCGCACACACACAGAAGCACACACACAGAAACTCAGAGAAACACACACACAGAAACACACACAGAAACACACACACAGAAACACAGACACAGAAACACACAGACACAGGTACACACACGCAGAGAAACACACGCACAGAAACACACTCAGAGAAACACACACAGAAACACACACAGAGAAACACACACACTGAAAAACACACAGAGAAACACGCACAGAAGCACACACACAGACACACGCACACACACAGAAACACACACAGAAACACACACAGAGAAACACACACAGAGAATAACACACACAGAGTAACACACACACACAGAAACACACACACAGAAACACACAGAGAGAAAGACACACAGAGAAAAACACACACAGAGAAACACCCACACACAGAAACACACACGCAGAAACACATATAGAAACACACACACACACACAAAGAAGCACACACCCACAGAAACACAAACCGTGAAACACACACAGAGAAACACGCACATACAGAAACACACACAGAAACACACACGCACACACACAGAAACACACACACACACACACAGAAACACACACAGAGAAACACACACACAGAGAAAAACGCACACACAGAAACACACACCGAAACACACACGCACACACAGAGAAGCACACACACACACAGAAACACACACACAGAAACACACACAGAGAAACACACACACAGAATCACACACTGAGAAACACACACAGAAACATACATGCACAGTAACACGCGCACACAGAAAGACACACACAGAGAAACACCTACATACAGAGGATCACGCACTGTGAAGCACACACACAGACACACGCACACACACAGAAACACACACAGAAACACACACAGAAACACAGACACAGAAACACACACAGACACAGATACACACACACACACAGAAACACACACAGAAACACACACAGAAACACAGACACAGAAACACACACAGACACAGATACACACACACACAGAAACACACACAGCAACACACACAGCAACACAGACACAGAAACACACACAGACACAGATACACACACACACAGCAACACACACATACAGGAACACACGTACACAGAGAAGCACACACAGAGAAACACAGACACAGTAAAACAGACACAGAAACATACATATACACAGATGCAGACACACACACAGACACACACACACAGAAACACACACAGAGAAACACACACACACAGATACACATTCACAGAAACACACACAGAAACACACACATGCAGAAACACACACACAGAAATACACACACAGAGAAACAGACACACAGAAAAACACACAGAGAAACACGCACAGAAGCACACAGAGACACAAAAGCACACACACAGAAACACTCACACTTACAGAAACACACACACACAGAAACACACACAGAGAAAAACACACACAGAGAAACACACACACACAGAAACAAACACACAGAAACGCACACAGAAAAACACACACACACACAGAGAAACACACGCAGAAACACACACAGAAACACACACACACACAAAGATGCACACACCCACAGAAACACAAACCGAGAAACACACACACAGAGAAACACACACACACAGAAACAAACACACAGAAACGCACACAGAAAAACACACAAACACACACAGAAACACACACAGAAACAAAGACACAGAAACACACACAGACACAGATACACACACACACACACAGACACACACACAGCAACACACACAGAAACACAGACACACAGAAACACACACATACAGGAACACACGTACACAGAGAAGCACACACAGAGAAACACAGACACAGCAAAACAGACACAGAAACATGCACATACACAGATGCAGACACACACACACACACACAGAAACACACACACACAGAAACACACATAGAGAAACACACACACAGATACACACTCAGAGAAACACACACAGAAACACACACATACAGAAAAACACACACAGAAATACACACACAGAGAAACACACACACAGAAAAACACACAGAGAAACACGCACAGAAGCACACACAGACACAGAAGTACACACACAGAAACACTCACACGTACAGAAGCACACACACACAGAAACACACACAGAGAAAAACACACACAGAGAAACACACACACACAGAAACACACACACAGAAACACACAGAGAGAAACACACACAGAGAAAAACACACACACAGAAACACACACACACAGAAACACACACGCAGAAACACACACAGAAACACGCATACGCACACACAAAGAAGCACACACCCACAGAAACACAAACTGAGAAACACACACACAGAGAAACACGCACACACAGAAACACACACAGAAACACACGCACACACACAGAGAAACACACACACACAGAAACACACACGGAAACAGACACAGAAACACAGACACAGAAACACACACAGACTCAGATACACACACAGAAACACACACATACAGGAACACACGTACACAGAGAAGCACACACAGAGAAACACAGACACAGAAAAACAGACACAGAAACATACACATACACATATGCAGACACACACAGACACACACACACAGAAACACACACACACAGAAACACACACAGAGAAACACACACAAAAACACACACATACAGAAACACACACACAGAAATACACACACAGAGAAACACACACACAGAAAAACACGCAGAGAAACACGCACAGAAGCACACACACACAGAAGCAAACACACAGAAACACTCACACACACAGAAACACAGGCACAGAGAAACACACACAGAGAAAAACACACACAGAGAAACACACACACACAGGAACACGCACACAGAAACACACAGAGAGAAACACACACAGAGAAAAACACACACACAGAAGCACACACACACAGAAACACACACAGAAACACACACACGCACACACAAAGAAGCACAAACCCACAGAAGCACAAACTGAGAAACACACACACAGAGAAACACGCACACACAGAAACACACACGCACACATAGAGAAACACACACTCACAGAAACACACACGGAAACTGACACAGAGAAACAAACAAGCAGACACAGAAACACACACACACTCGCCGAAACACACACACAGACAGAAACGCACACACACAGAAACACACTCATACAGAAACAGACACACAGAGAAACACACACGGCAGCACACACAGAGAAACACACACACAGAAAAACACACAGAGAAACACGCACAGAAGCACACACAGACACAGAAGTGCACACACAGAAACACTCACACATACAGAAACACACACAGAAACACAGACACAGAAACACGCACAGACACAGATACACACACACACAGAAACACACACAGCAACACACACAGCAACACAGACACAGAAACACACACAGACACAGATACACACACACACAGAAACACACACATACAGGAACACACGTACACAGAGAAGCAAACACAGAGAAACACAGACACAGCAAAACAGACACAGAAACATACACATACACAGATGCAGACACACACAGACACACACACACACAGAAACACACACACACACACAGAAACACACACAGAGAAACACACACACAGATACACACTCAGAGAAACACACACAGAAACACACACATACAGAAAAACACACACAGAAATACACACACAGAGAAACACACACACAGAAAAACACACAGAGAAACACACACACACAGAAACACAGACACAGAAACACACAGAGAGAAACACACACAGAGAAAAACACACACACAGAAACACACACACACAGAAACACACACGCAGAAACACACACAGAAACACGCATACGCACACACAAAGAAGCACACACCCACAGAAACACAAACTGAGAAACACACACACAGAGAAACACGCACACACAGAAACACACACAGAAACACACGCACACACACAGAGAAACACACACACACAGAAACACACACGGAAACAGACACAGAAACATAGACACAGAAACACACACAGACTCAGATACACACACAGAAACACACACCTACAGGAACACACGTACACAGAGAAGCACACACAGAGAAACACAGACACAGAAAAACAGACACAGAAACATACACATACACATATGCAGACACACACAGACACACACACACAGAAACACACACACACACACAGAAACACACACAGAGAAACACACACAAAAACACACACATACAGAAACACACACACAGAAATACACACACAGAGAAACACACACACAGAAAAACACACAGAGAAACACGCACAGAAGCACACACACACAGAAGCAAACACACAGAAATACTCACACACACAGAAACACAGACACAGAGAAACACACACAGAGAAAAACACACACAGAGAAACACACACTCACAGGAACACGCACACAGAAACACACAGAGAGAAACACACAAAGAGAAAAACACACACACAGAAACACGCACACACAGAAACACACACAGAAACACACGCACACACACAGAGAAACACACACACACAGAAACACACACGGAAACAGACACAGAAACATAGACACAGAAACACACACACAGAAATACACACACAGAGAAACACACACACAGAAAAACACACAGAGAAACACGCACAGAAGCACACACACACAGAAGCAAACACACAGAAACACTCACACACACAGAAACACAGACACAGAGAAACACACACAGAGAAAAACACACACAGAGAAACACACACACACAGGAACACGCACACAGAAACACACCCGCAGAAACACACACAGAAAAACACACATGCACACACAAAGAAGCACACACCCACAGAAGCACAAACTGAGAAACACGCACACACAGAAACACACACGCACACATCGAGAAACACACACTCACAGAAACACACACGGAAACAGACACAGAGAAACAAACAAGCAGACGCAGAAACACACACACACTCGCCGAAACACACACACACAGACAGAAACGCACACACACAGAAACACACACTTACAGAAACAGACACACAGAGAAACACACACGGCAGCACACACAGAAACACACACACAGAAACACACACAGCTACACACAGAAATACACACAGACAGCAACACACGTACACAGAGAAGCACACACAGAGAAACACAGACAAAGTAAAACAGACACAGAAACATACAAATACACAGATGCAGACACATACAGACACACACACACACAGAAACACACGCACACACACAGAAACACACACAGAGAAACAGACACACAGAAACACACTCAGAGAAAGTCACACAGAAACACACACGGACAGAAGCACACACACACAGAAATACACACACAGAAAAACACACAGAGAAACACGCACAGAAGCACACACAGAGAAAACACACGCACAGGAACACACACACACAGAAACACACACAGAGAAAAACACACACAGAGAATCTCACACACACAGAAATACACTCGCAGAAACACACACAGAAACACACACACACACAAAGAAGCACACACCCACAGAAACACAAAATGAGAAACACACACACAGAGAAACACGCACATACAGAGAACACACACACACAGAAACAAACACACAGAAACACTCACAGAATCACACACGGAAACACACACAGAGAGACATAAAAACAGACGTCAGAAACACACACACAGTCGCCGAAACACACACACAGACAGAAACGCACACACACAGAAACACACACACACAGAAACAGACACACAGAGAAACACACACGGCAGCACACACAGAGAAACACACACATAGAAACAAACACACAGAAACACACACACACACACACACGCAAACACGCACACAGGGAAACACACACACAGAGAAACACACACATAGAAAAACACACACGGAGAAACACACAGGCAGAGAAACACACACACAGAGAAACACACACACAGAAACACACAGAGAAATGCAAAGAGAAACAAACAGAGAAACACACAGTGAAATACACACAGAGAAATACACACAGAGAAACACACACACTCACATACAGAAACACACACACACTGAAACACGCAGAGAAGCTCACACAGAAACACACACAGAAACACACACACAGAAACACACACACAGAGAAACACACACGCAGAGAAACACACACACAGAAACACACACAAAAAAACATACAGAGAAACATACACACAGAGAAACACACACACAGAAACCTACACTGAAACACACACACTCAGAGAAATACGGAGAGAAACATACAGAGAAGCACAGATAGAAACACACATTGAAATATTCAGTGCAACACACACACAGAAACATACAGACACACAGATAAACACACAGAGAAACACACACACAGAATCACACACAGAGAAGCACACACAGAAACACGCATGCACAGTAACACGCGCAAACAGAAATACACACACACAGAAACACACACACAGAAAAACACACAGAGAAACACGCACAGAAGCACACACACACACAGATGCACACACACAGAAACACTCACACATACAGAAACACACACACAGAGAAACACACACAGAGAAAAACACACACAGAAAACACATACACACAGAAACACACACACAGAAACACACAGAGAGAAAGACACACAGAGAAAAACACACACAGAGAAACACACACAGAAACAGAAACACACACATACAGAAACAAACACACAGTAATACATACACAGAGAAACACACACACAGAAAAACACACAGAGAAACACACACAGAAGCACACACACACAGAAGCACACACACAGAAACACTCACACACACAGAAACACAGACACAGAGAAACACACACAGAGAAAAAAACACACACAGAAGCACACACACACAGAAACACACACGCAGAAATACACACAGAACCACACACACGCACACACAAAGAAGCACACACCCACAGAAGCACAAACTGAGAAACACACACACAGAGAAACACGCACACACAGAAACACACACGCACACATAGAGAAATACACACACACAGAAACACACACGGAAACAGACACAGAGAAACAAACAAGCAGACGCAGAAACACACACACACTCGCCGAAACACACACACAGACAGAAACGCACACACACAGAAACACACACATACAGAAACAGACACACAGAGAAACACACACACAGAAACACACACACAGAAACACACACACAGAATCACACACATGCAGAAATTCAGAGAAACACACACACACACGCAGAAACGCACACACAGAAACACACACACAGAAACACACACACACACAGCTACACACACACAGAAACACACACATACAGCAACACACACACACAGAGAAGCACACACAGAGAAACACAGACAAAGAAAAACAGACACAGAAACATACAAATACACAGATGCAGACACACACAGACACACACACACACATAAACACACGCACACACACAGAAACACACAAAGAGAAACAGACACACAGAAACACACTCAGAGAAAGTCACACAGAAACACACACACACAGAAATACACACAGGGAAAAACACACACAGAGAATCTCACACACACAGAAACACACTCGCAGAAACACACACAGAAACACTCACACACACACACAAAGATGCTCACACCCACAGAAACACAAAACGAGAAACACACACACAGAGAAACACGCACATACAGAGAACACACACCCACTGAAACACGCAGAGAAACTCACACAGAAACACACACAAAAACACACACAGAAACACACACATAAACACACACACAGAGAAACACACACGCAGAGAAACACACACAGAAACACACACAGAAAAAACATACAGAGAAACATACACACAGAGAAACACACACACAGAAACATACACTGAAACACACACACACACACACACAGAAACACACTCAGAGAAACACGGAGAGAAACATACAGAGAAGCACAGATAGAAACACACATTGAAACATTCAGTGCAACACACACACAGAAACATACAGACACACAGATAAACACACAGAGAAACACACACAGAATCACACACAGAGAAGCACACACAGAAACACGCATGCACAGTAACACGCGCAAACAGAAATACACACACACAGACACACACACACAGAAAAACACACAGAGAAACACGCACAGAAGCACACACACATACAGAGGCACACACACAGAAACACTCACACATACGGAAACACACACACAGAGAAACACACACAGAGAAAACACACACAGAAAACACATACACACAGAAACACACACACAGAAACACACAGAGAGAAAGACACACAGAGAAAAACACACACAGAGAAACACACACAGAAACAGAAACACACACGCAAAAACACACACAGAAACACACACACACACACACACACACACACACAAAGAAGCACACACCCACAGAAACACAAACCGAGAAACACACACACAGAGAAACACGGACGCACAGAAACTCACACAGAAACACACATGCACACACAGAGAAACACACATACACACACACAGAAATACACACACAGAGAAACACACACACATAAAGACACAAAGAGAAACACACACACAGAAGCACGCACAGAAGCACACACACACACACAGAAGCACACACACAGAAACACACACACACTGAAAAACACACACAGAGAAAGACACACACAGAAACACTGACAGAAACACAGACACAGAAACACACACAGACACACATACACACACACTAAGAAACACACACACACAGAAACACACACACACAGAAACACACACACACACAGAAAAAAACACAGAGAAACACACACACAGAAACAGACACAGAGATGCACACACATAAAAACATAAACACATAAACACGCACACACTCACAGAAACGCACACACACACAGAAACACACACACAGAAACAGACACAGAGAAGCAAGCACAGAAACACACACAAACACAGACAGAAACACACACACACAGAAATACGCATCCACACAGAAACTCAAACACAGTGAAACACACACAGAGAAATATACACACAGAGGAACACACACACACAGAAACACACACGCAAGATCACACAGAGCGAAACACACACAGAAACACACGCACACAGAAACACACACACACAGGAACACAAACAGAGAAACACACACACAGACACACACACAGAAACACACACACACAGAAACAGACATACACCTAAACACACACACACAGAAACAGACACACAGAGAAACACACACGGAAACACACGCAAAAGAACCACACACACAGAAACACAGACACAGAAACACACACACACAGAAACGCACACACACAGAGAAAGACACACACAGATATACACACACAGAGAAAAACACACACAGAGAAACACACACGCAGAGAAACACACATAGAGAAACCCACACGGAGAAACGCACAGAGAAATACAAAGTGAAGCACACAGAGAAAGACACAGTGAAACACACACAGAGAAACACACACAGAGAAACACACACACACACACACAGAAACACACAGAGAAATACAAAGAGAAACACACAGAGAAACACACAGTGAAACACACACAGTGAAACACACACAGAGAAACACACACACACACACACAGAAGCACAGATACACACAAACACAGAAAAACACGCACACAGAAATACACACACAGAGAAACACACACACATATAGACACAAAGAGAAACACACACGCGCAAAGAAACACGCACAGTCGCACACACACAGGAACACTCACAAACAAAGAAACACACACACAAAAACACACACAGAGAAAAATACACACAGATAAACACACGCACAGAAACACAGACAGAAACACAGACACAGAAACACACACAGACACAGATAGACACACACAGAGAAACACACAGTGAAACACACACAGTGAAACACACAAAGAGAAACACACACACACACATACACACACAGAAGCACAAACGCACAGAAACACAGAGAAACAGACACATACAGAAACACGCACAGAAACACAGACACAGAAACACACACAGATACACACAAACACAGAAAAGCACGCACACAGAAATACACACACACAGAAACACATACACATAAAGACACAAAGAGAAACACACACACACAAAGAAACACGCACAGTAGCACACACACACACAGAAACACACACACAGAAACACACAGAGAAAAAGACACACAGAGAAAAACACACACAGAGAAGCACACACCCACAGAAACACAAACAGTGAAACACACACAGAGAAACACGCACATACAGAAACACACACAGAAACACACACGCACACACAGAGAAACACACACACACACACCCACAGAAACACACACAGAGAAACACAGACACAGAATCACACACAGAGAAGCACACACAGAAACACACATGCACAGTAACACGCGCAAACAGAAATACACACACAGAGAAACACACACACAGAAAAACACACAGAGAAACACGCACAGAAGCACACACACACACACAGAAGCACACACACAGAAACACTCACACATACAGAAACACACACACAGAGAAACTCACACAGAGAAAAACACACACAGAAAACACATACACACAGAAACACACTGACAGAAACACACAGAGGGAAAGACACACAGAGAAAAACACACACAGAAACACACACACACAGAAACACACACGCAAAAACACACACAGAAACACACACACACACACACACACAAAGAAGCACACACCCACAGAAACACAAACCGAGAAACACACACACACAGAAACACGGACACACAGAAACTCACACAGAAACACACATGCACACACAGAGAAACACACATACACACACACAGAAACACACACAGAGAAACACGCACACAGATTCACACACAGAGTAAAACACACAGATTTATACACGCATAGTAACACGGGCACACAGAAATACACACACAGAGAAACACACACACATAAAGACACACAGAGAAACGCACACACACAGAGAAACACGCACAGAAGCTCTCACACAAACACACAGAAGCACATACACAGAAACACTCACACACACAGAAACACACACACGGAGAAACGCACACAGAGAAACACACACACACACACAGAAACACACACACACAGAAACTCAGAGAAGCACACACACACACACACAGAAACACGAACAGAAACACAGACACAGAAACACACACAGACACAGATACACACACACACAGAAACACACACATAGTGGAACACACGTACACAGAGAAGCACACACAAAGAGACACACACAGAAAAACAGACACAGAAACATGCACATACACAAAAGCAGACACACGCAGACACAGACACACAGAAACACACACAGAGAGAAACACACACACAGAAACACACTCAGAGAAACACACACAGAAACACACACATACAGAAACACACACGCACAGAAACACACACACAGAGAAACACACACACAGATAAACACACAGAGAAATACGCACAGAAGCACACACACAGAAGCACACACACAGAAACACACACACACAGAAACACACACAGAGAAAAACACACACATAGAAACACGCACAGAAAAACACAGAGAGAAAGAGGCACAGAGAAAAACACACATACAGACAGAAACACACAAGCAGAAACACAAAGAAGCACACACCCACAGAAACACAAACCGTGAAACACACACAGAGAAACACGCACATACAGAAACACACACAGAAACACACACGCACACACAGGGAAACACACACACACACACACAGAAACACACACAGAGAAACACACACACAGAATCAAACACAGAGAAGCACACACAGAAACACGCATGCACAGTAACACGCGCAAACAGAAATACACACACAGAGAAACACACACACAGAAAAACACACACACAGAAAAACACACAGAGAAACACGCACAGAAGCACAAACACACACAGTTGCCCACACACAGAAACACTCACACATACAGAAACGCACACACAGAGAAACACACACAGAGAAAAACACACACAGAAAACACATACACACAGAAACACACACACAGAAACACACAGAGAGAACGACACACAGAGAAAAACACACACACAGAAACACACACACACAGAAACACACACGCAAAAACACACACAGAAACACACACACACACACACAAAGAAGCACACACCCACAGAAACACAAACCGAGAAACACACACACAGAGAAACACGGACACACAGAAACTCACACAGAAACACACATGCACGCACAGAGAAACACACATACACACACACAGAAACACACACAGAGAAACACGCACACAGATTCACACACAGAGAAAAACACACAGATTTATACATGCACAGTAACACGCGCACACAGAAATACACACACAGAGAAACACACACACATAAAGACACACAGAGAAACACACACACAGAGAGAAACACGCACAGAAGCTCACACACAAACACACAGAAGCACATACACAGAAACACTCACACACACAGAAACACACACACAGAGGAACGCACACAGAGAAACACACACAGCAACACACACAGCAACACACACGCAGAAACACATACAGAAACACACACACGCACACAGAAAGAAGCACACACCCACAGAAACACAAACCGAGAAACACACACACACAGAAACACGCACATACAGAAACACACACAGAAACACACACGCACACACAGAGAAACACACACACACACAGAAACACACACAGAGAAACACACACACAGAATCACACACAGAGAAACTCACACAGAGAAAAACACACACAGAAAACACATACACACAGAAACACACACACAGAAACACACAGAGAGAAAGACACACAGAGAAAAAAACACACACAGAAACACACACGCAAAAACACACACAGAAACACACACACACACAGAAACACACACAGAAACACACACGCACACACAGAGAATCACACACACACAGAAACACACACGGAAACAGACACAGAGAAACACTCAAGCAGACGCAGAAACACACACACACTCGCCGAAACACACAAACAGACAGAAACGCACACACACAGAAACACACACACACAGAAACAGACACACAGAGAAACACACACACAGAAATACACACACACAGAAACACATATACAAAAAGACACAAAGAGAAACACACACACACAAAGAAACACGCACAGTCGCACACACACACACAGAAACACACAGAGAAAAAGACACACAGAGAAAAACACACACAGAGAAACACACACACACAGAAACACACCCACAGAAACACAAACCGTGAAACACACACAGAGAAACACGCACATACAGAAACACACACAGAAACACACACGCACACACAGAGAAACACATACACACACACAGAAACACACACAGAGAAACACACACACAGAATCACACACAGAGAAGCACACACTGAAACACGCATGCACAGTAACACGCGCAAACAGAAATACACACACGGAGAAACACACACACAGAAAAACACACAGAGAAACACACACACAGAAAAACACACACACACAGAAGCACACACACAGAAACACTCACACATACAGAAACACACACACAGAGAAACTGACACAGAGAAAAACACACACAGAAAACTCATACACACAGAAACACACACACAGAAACACACAGAGGGAAAGACACACAGAGAAAAACACACACAGAAACACACACACACAGAAACACACACGCAAAAACACACACAGAAACACACACACACACACACACACACAAAGAAGCACACACCCACAGAAACACAAACCGAGAAACACACACACACAGAAACACGGACACACAGAAACTCACACAGAAACACACATGCACACACAGAGAAACACACATACACACACACAGAAACACACACAGAGAAACACGCACACAGATTCACACACAGAGTAAAACACACAGATTTATACACGCACAGTAACACGGGCACACAGAAATACACACACAGAGAAACACACACACATAAAGACACACAGAGAAACGCACACACACAGAGAAACACGCACAGAAGCTCACACACAAACACACAGAAGCACATACACAGAAACACTCACACACACAGAAACACACACACAGAGAAACGCACACAGAGAAACACACACACACACACAGAAACACACACACACAGAAACTCAGAGAAGCACACACACACACACACAGAAACACGAACAGAAACACAGACACAGAAACACACACAGACACAGATACACACACACACAGAAACACACACATAGTGGAACACACGTACACAGAGAAGCACACACAAAGAAACACAGACACAGAAAAACAGACACAGAAACATGCACATACACAAATGCAGACACACGCAGACACAGACACACAGAAACACACACAGAGAGAAACACACACACAGAAACACACTCAGAGAAACACACACAGAAACACACACATACAGAAACACACACGCACAGAAACACACACACAGAGAAACACACACACAGATAAACACACAGAGAAATACGCACAGAAGCACACACACAGAAGCACACACACAGAAACACACACACACAGAAACACACACAGAGAAAAACACACACATAGAAACACACACAGAAAACAGAGAGAAAGAGACACAGAGAAAAACACACATACAGACAGAAACGCACACACACAGAAACACACACGCAGAAACACAAAGAAGCACACACCCACAGAAACACAAACCGTGAAACACACAGAGAAACACGCACATACAGAAACACACACAGAAACACACACAGAGAAACACACACACAGAATCAAACACAGAGAAGCACACACAGAAACACGCATGCACAGTAACATGCGCAAACAGAAAAACACACACACAGAAAAACACACAGAGAAACACGCACAGAAGCACAAACACACACAGTTGCACACACACAGAAACACTCACACATACAGAAACGCACACACAGAGAAACACACACAGAGAGAACGACACACAGAGAAAAACACACACACAGAAACACACACACACAGAAACACACACGCAAAAACACACACAGAAACACACACACACACACACACAAAGAAGCACACACCCACAGAAACACAAACCGAGAAACACACACACAGAGAAACACGGACACACAGAAACTCACACAGAAACACACATGCACGCACAGAGAAACACACATACACACACACAGAAACACACACAGAGAAACACGCACACAGATTCACACACAGAGAAAATCACACAGATCTATACATGCACAGTAACACGCGCACACAGAAATACACACACAGAGAAACACACACACATAAAGACACACAGAGAAACACACACACACACAGAGAAACACGCACAGAAGCTCACACACAAACACACAGAAGCACATACACAGAAACACTCACACACACAGAAACACACACACAGAGAAACGCACACAGAGAAACACACACAGCAACACACACAGCAACACACACGCAGAAACACATACAGAAACACACACACGCACACAGAAAGAAGCACACACCCACAGAAACACAAACCGAGCAACACACACACACAGAAACACGCACATACAGAAACACACACAGAAACACACACGCACACACAGAGAAACACACGCACACACACAGAAACACACACAGAGAAACACACACACAGAATCACACACAGAGAAACTCACACAGAGAAAAACACACACAGAAAACACATACACACAGAAACACACACACAGAAACACACAGAGAGAAAGACACACAGAGAAAAAAACACACACAGAAACACACACGCAAAAACTCACACAGAAACACACACACACACACACACACACACACACAAAGAAGCACACACCCACAGAAACACAAACCGAGAAACACACACGCACACACAGAGAAACACACACACACAGAAACACACACAGAAACACACACGCACACACAGAGAATCACACACACACAGAAACACACACAGAAACAGACACAGAGAAACACTCAAGCAGACGCAGAAACACACACACACTCGCCGAAACACACAAACAGACAGAAAAGCACACACACAGAAACACACACACACAGAAACAGACACACAGAGAAACACACACACAGAAATACACACACACAGAAACACATACACATAAAGACACAAAGAGAAACACACACACACAAAGAAACACGCACAGTAGCACACACACACACAGAAACACACAGAGAAAAAGACACACAGAGAAAAACACACACAGAGAAACACACACACACAGAAACACACCCGCAGAAACACATACAGAAACACACACACACACACACAAAGAAGCACACACCCACAGAAACACAAACCGTGAAACACACACAGAAAAACACGCACATACAGAAACACACACAGAAACACACACGCACACACAGAGAAACACATACACACACACAGAAACACACACAGAGAAACACACACACAGAATCACACACAGAGAAGCACACACAGAAACACGCATGCACAGTAACACGTGCAAACAGAAATACACACACAGAGAAACACACACACAGAAAAACAAACAGAGAAACACACACAGAAGCACACAGACACACAGAAGCACACACACAGAAACACTCACACATACAGAAACACACACACAGAGAAACTCACACAGAGAAAAACACACACAGAAAACACATACACACAGAAACACATACACAGAAACACACAGAGGGAAAAACACACAGAGAAAAACACACACAGAAACACACACACACAGAAACACACACGCAAAAACACACACAGAAACACACACACACACACACACACACACAAAGAAGCACACACCCACAGAAACACAAACCGAGAAACACACACACACAGAAACACGGACACACAGAAACTCACACAGAAACACACATGCACACACAGAGAAACACACATACACACACACAGAAACACACACAGAGAAACACGCACACAGATTCACACACAGAGTAAAACACACAGATTTATACACGCACAGTAACACGGGCACACAGAAATACACACACAGAGAAACACACACACATAAAGACACACAGAGAAACGCACACACACAGAGAAACACGCACAGAAGCTCACACACAAACACACAGAAGCACATACACAGAAACACTCACACACACAGAAACACACACACAGAGAAACGCACACAGAGAAACACACACACACACACAGAAACACACACACACAGAAACTCAGAGAAGCACACACACACACACACAGAAACACGAACAGAAACACAGACACAGAAACACACACAGACACAGATACACACACACACAGAAACACACACATAGTGGAACACACGTACACAGAGAAGCACACACAAAGAAACACAGACACAGAAAAACCGACACAGAAACATGCACATACACAAATGCAGACACACGCAGACACAGACACACAGAAACACACACAGAGAGAAACACACACACAGAAACACACTCAGAGAAACACACACAGAAACACACACATACAGAAACACACACGCACAGAAACACACACACAGAGAAACACACACACAGATAAACACACAGAGAAATACGCACAGAAGCACACACACAGAAGCACACACACAGAAACACACACACACAGAAACACACACAGAGAAAAACACACACATAGAAACACACACAGAAAACAGAGAGAAAGAGACACAGAGAAAAACACACATACAGACAGAAACGCACACACACAGAAACACACACGCAGAAACACAAAGAAGCACACACCCACAGAAACACAAACCGTGAAACACACACAGAGAAACACGCACATACAGAAACACACACAGAAACACACACAGAGAAACACACACACAGAATCAAACACAGAGAAGCACACACAGAAACACGCATGCACAGTAACATGCGCAAACAGAAAAACACACACACAGAAAAACACACAGAGAAACACGCACAGAAGCACAAACACACACAGTTGCACACACACAGAAACACTCACACATACAGAAACGCACACACAGAGAAACACACACAGAGAGAACGACACACAGAGAAAAACATACACACAGAAACACACACACACAGAAACACACACGCAAAAACACACACAGAAACACACACACACACACACACAAAGAAGCACACACCCACAGAAACACAAACCGAGAAACACACACACAGAGAAACACGGACACACAGAAACTCACACAGAAACACACATGCACGCACAGAGAAACACACATACACACACACAGAAACACACACAGAGAAACACGCACACAGATTCACACACAGAGAAAAACACACAGATTTATACATGCACAGTAACACGCGCACACAGAAATACACACACAGAGAAACACACACACATAAAGACACACAGAGAAACACACACACACACAGAGAAACACGCACAGAAGCTCACACACAAACACACAGAAGCACATACACAGAAACACTCACACACACAGAAACACACACACAGAGAAACGCACACAGAGAAACACACACAGCAACACACACAGCAACACACACGCAGAAACACATACAGAAACACACACACGCACACAGAAAGAAGCACACACCCACAGAAACACAAACCGAGAAACACACACACACAGAAACACGCACATACAGAAACACACACAGAAACACACACGCACACACAGAGAAACACACGCACACACACAGAAACACACACAGAGAAACACACACACAGAATCACACACAGAGAAACTCACACAGAGAAAAACACACACAGAAAACACATACACACAGAAACACACACCCAGAAACACACAGAGAGAAAGACACACAGAGAAAAAAACACACACAGAAACACACACGCAAAAACACACACAGAAACACACACACACACACACACACACACACAAAGAAGCACACACCCACAGAAACACAAACCGAGAAACACACACGCACACACAGAGAAACACACACACACAGAAACACACACAGAAACACACACGCACACACAGAGAATCACACACACACAGAAACACACACGGAAACAGACACAGAGAAACACTCAAGCAGACGCAGAAACACACACACACTCGCCGAAACACACAAACAGACAGAAACGCACACACACAGAAACACACACACACAGAAACAGACACACAGAGAAACACACACACAGAAATACACACACACAGAAACACATACACATAAAGACACAAAGAGAAACACACACACACAAAGAAACACGCACAGTAGCACACACACACACAGAAACACACAGAGAAAAAGACACACAGAGAAAAACACACACAGAGAAACACACACACACAGAAACACACCCGCAGAAACACATACAGAAACACACACACACACACACACAAAGAAGCACACACCCACAGAAACACAAACCGTGAAACACACACAGAAAAACACGCACATACAGAAACACACACAGAAACACACACGCACACACAGAGAAACACATACACACACACAGAAACACACACAGAGAAACACACACACAGAATCACACACAGAGAAGCACACACAGAAACACGCATGCACAGTAACACGTGCAAACAGAAATACACACACAGAGAAACACACACACAGAAAAACACACAGAGAAACACACACAGAAGCACACAGACACACAGAAGCACACACACAGAAACACTCACACATACAGAAACACACACACAGGGAAACTCACACAGAGTAAAACACACACAGAAAACACATACACACAGAAACACATACACAGAAACACACAGAGGGAAAAACACACAGAGAAAAACACACACAGAAACACACACACACAGAAACACACACGCAAAAACACACACAGAAACACACACACACACACACAAAGAAGCACACACCCACAGAAACACAAACCGAGAAACACACACACACAGAAACACGGACACACAGAAACTCACACAGAAACACACATGCACACACAGAGAAACACACATACACACACACAGAAACACGCACAGAAGCTCACACACAAACACACAGAAGCACATACACAGAAACACTCACACACACAGAAACACACACTCACAGAAACGCACACAGAGAAACACACACACACACACACAGAAACACACACACACAGAAACTCAGAGAAGCACACACACACACACACAGAAACACGAACAGAAACACAGACACAGAAACACACACAGACACAGATACACACACACACAGAAACACACACATAGTGGAACACACGTACACAGAGAAGCACACACAAAGAAACACAGACACAGAAAAACAGACACAGAAACATGCACATACACAAATGCAGACACACGCAGACACAGACACACAGAAACACACACAGAGAGAAACACACACACAGAAACACACTCAGAGAAAAACACACAGAAACACACACATACAGAAACACACACGCACAGAAACACACACACACAGAAACACACACACAGATAAACACACAGAGAAATACGCACAGAAGCACACACACAGAAGCACACACACAGAAACACACACACACAGAAACACACACAGAGAAAAACACACACATAGAAACACACACAGAAAACCACAGAGAGAAAGAGACACAGAGAAAAACACACATACAGACAGAAACGCACACACACAGAAACACACACGCAGAAACACAAAGAAGCACACACCCACAGAAACACAAACCGTGAAACACACACAGAGAAACAGGCACATACAGAAACACACACAGAAACACACACAGAGAAACACACACACAGAATCAAACACAGAGAAGCACACACAGAAACACGCATGCACAGTAACACGCGCAAACAGAAATACACACACAGAGAAACACACACACAGAAAAACACACACACAGAAAAACACACAGAGAAACACGCACAGAAGCACAAACACACACAGTTGCACACACACAGAAACACTCACACATACAGAAACACACACGCACACACAGAGAAACACACACACACAGAAACACACACAGAAACACACACGCACACACAGAGAATCACACACACACAGAAACACACACGGAAACAGACACAGAGAAACACTCAAGCAGACGCAGAAACACACACACACTCGCCGAAACACACAAACAGACAGAAACGCACACACACAGAAACACACACACACAGAAACAGACACACAGAGAAACACACACACAGAAATACACACACACAGAAACACATACACATAAAGACACAAAGAGAAACACACACACACAAAGAAACACGCACAGTAGCACACACACACACAGAAACACACAGAGAAAAAGACACACAGAGAAAAACACACACAGAGAAACACACACACACAGAAACACACCCGCAGAAACACATACAGAAACACACACACACACACACACAAAGAAGCACACACCCACAGAAACACAAACCGTGAAACACACACAGAAAAACACGCACATACAGAAACACACACAGAAACACACACGCACACACAGAGAAACACATACACACACACAGAAACACACACAGAGAAACACACACACAGAATCACACACAGAGAAGCACACACAGAAACACGCATGCACAGTAACACGTGCAAACAGAAATACACACACAGAGAAACACACACACAGAAAAACACACAGAGAAACACACACAGAAGCACACAGACACACAGAAGCACACACACAGAAACACTCACACATACAGAAACACACACACAGGGAAACTCACACAGAGTAAAACACACACAGAAAACACATACACACAGAAACACATACACAGAAACACACAGAGGGAAAAACACACAGAGAAAAACACACACAGAAACACACACACACAGAAACACACACGCAAAAACACACACAGAAACACACACACACACACACAAAGAAGCACACACCCACAGAAACACAAACCGAGAAACACACACACACAGAAACACGGACACACAGAAACTCACACAGAAACACACATGCACACACAGAGAAACACACATACACACACACAGAAACACGCACAGAAGCTCACACACAAACACACAGAAGCACATACACAGAAACACTCACACACACAGAAACACACACTCACAGAAACGCACACAGAGAAACACACACACACACACACAGAAACACACACACACAGAAACTCAGAGAAGCACACACACACACACACAGAAACACGAACAGAAACACAGACACAGAAACACACACAGACACAGATACACACACACACAGAAACACACACATAGTGGAACACACGTACACAGAGAAGCACACACAAAGAAACACAGACACAGAAAAACAGACACAGAAACATGCACATACACAAATGCAGACACACGCAGACACAGACACACAGAAACACACACAGAGAGAAACACACACACAGAAACACACTCAGAGAAAAACACACAGAAACACACACATACAGAAACACACACGCACAGAAACACACACACACAGAAACACACACACAGATAAACACACAGAGAAATACGCACAGAAGCACACACACAGAAGCACACACACAGAAACACACACACACAGAAACACACACAGAGAAAAACACACACATAGAAACACACACAGAAAACCACAGAGAGAAAGAGACACAGAGAAAAACACACATACAGACAGAAACGCACACACACAGAAACACACACGCAGAAACACAAAGAAGCACACACCCACAGAAACACAAACCGTGAAACACACACAGAGAAACAGGCACATACAGAAACACACACAGAAACACACACAGAGAAACACACACACAGAATCAAACACAGAGAAGCACACACAGAAACACGCATGCACAGTAACACGCGCAAACAGAAATACACACACAGAGAAACACACACACAGAAAAACACACACACAGAAAAACACACAGAGAAACACGCACAGAAGCACAAACACACACAGTTGCACACACACAGAAACACTCACACATACAGAAACACACACACAGAGAAACACACACAGAGAAAAACACACACAGAAAACACATACACACAGAAACACACACACAGAAACACACAGAGAGAACGACACACAGAGAAAAACACACACACAGAAACACACACACACAGAAACACACACGCAAGAACACACACAGAAACACACACACACACTCACAAAGAAGCACACACCCACAGAAACACAAACCGAGAAACACACACACACAGAAACACGGACACACAGAAACTCACACAGAAACACACATGCACGCACAGAGAAACACACATACACACACACAGAAACACACACAGAGAAACACGCACACAGATTCACACACAGAGAAAAACACACAGATTTATACATGCACAGTAACACGCGCACACAGAAATACACACACAGAGAAACACACACACATAAAGACACACAGAGAAACACACACACACACAGAAACACGCACAGAAGCTCACACACAAACACACAGAAGCACATACACAGAAACACTCACACACACAGAAACACACACACAGAGAAACGCACACAGAGAAACACACACAGCAACACACACAGCAACACACACGCAGAAACACATACAGAAACACACACACACACAAAGAAGCACACACCCACAGAAACACAAACCGAGAAACAGACACACACAGAAACAGACACACAGAATCACACAGAGCGAAACACACACATAAACACACACACACAGAAACAGACATACATAGGAACACAAACAGAGAAACATACACACAGATACAGAAACACATGTACACAGAGAAACATGCACACAGAAACACACAGAGAAACACACGCAGAAAAACACTGACTCAGAAACACAGACACGGAAACACACACACACAGAAACGCACATACACAGAAACACACACACAGAAACAAACACACACACAGAAACACACACAGTGAAACGCACACACACACAGAACCACACACACAGATAAACACACACAGAGAAAAACACACACATAGAAAGACACACGCATAGAAACACACACAGAGAAACACACACAGAGAAACACACAGAGAAATACAAAGAGAAACACAGAGAGAAACATACAGTGAAACACACACAGAGTAACACTCACACACAAACACACACACACACAGAAATACACACACACACGTCAGAAACACAGAGAAACACACACACAGACAGAAACAGACACAGAAACACACACAGACAGAAACACACGCACATAGAAGCACACGCACACAGAGAAACAGACACAGAGAAACACAGACACAGAAGCACAGACAGAGAAACACACACATACACAGACAGACACAGACAGACACACACATACAGAAACACACACACAGAAACACACACAGAATCACAGACAGAGAAACACACACAGAAAAACACACGCACAGTAACACGTGCACACAGAAATACACACACAGAGAAACACACACACACACAGAATCACGCACAGAAGCACACACACACAGAAACACACACACAGAAACACTCACACACACAGAAACACACACACAGAGAAACGCACACAGAGAAACAAACACACAGAAACACACACACAGAAACTCAGAGAAACACACACACAGAAACACACACACAGAAACACAGACACAGTAACACACACAGACACAGATACACACACGCAGAGAAACACACACATACAGGAACACACGCACACAGAGAAACACACGCATAGAAACACACTCAGAGAAACACACACACCGAAAAACACACAGAGAAACACGCACAGAAGCACACACACACACAGAAGCACACACACACAGAAACTCAGAGAAACACACACACAGAAACACACACAGAAACACACACACAGAAACACAGACACAGAAACACACAGACACAGGTACACACACGCAGAGAAACACACGCACAGAAACACACTCAGAGAAACACACACAGAAACACACACAGAGAAACACACACACTGAAAAACACACAGAGAAACACGCACAGAAGCACACACACACACACAGAAGCACACGCACTGAAACACTCACACACACAGAAACACACACACAGAGAAACACACACAGAGAATAACACACACAGAGTAACACACACACACAGAAACACACACACAGAAACACACAGAGAGAAAGACACACAGAGAAAAACACACACAGAGAAACACACACACACAGAAACACACACGCAGAAACACATATAGAAACACACACACACACAAAGAAGCACACACCCACAGAAACACAAACCGTGAAACACACACAGAGAAACACGCACATACAGAAACACACACAGAAACACACACGCACACACACAGAAACACACACACACACACAGACAGAAACAGACACAGAAACACACACAGACAGAAACACACGCACATAGAAGCACACACGCACACAGAGAAACAGACACAGAGAAACACAGACACAGAAGCACAGACAGAGAAACACACACAGAAACACACACGCACAGTAACACGTGCACACAGAAATACACACACAGAGAAACACACACACACACAGAATCACGCACAGAAGCACACACACACAGAATCACACACACAGAAACACTCACAGACACAGAAACACACACACAGAGAAACGCACACAGAGAAACAAACACACAGAAACACACACACAGAAACTCAGAGAAACACACACACAGAAACACACACAGAAACACACACACAGAAACACAGACACAGTAACACACACAGACACAGATACACACACGCAGAGAAACACACACATACAGGAACACACGCACACAGAGAAACACACGCATAGAAACACACTCAGAGAAACACACGCACAGAAACACACTCAGAGAAACACACACAGAAACACACACAGAGAAACACACACACTGAAAAACACACAGAGAAACACGCACAGAAGCACACACACACACACAGAGGCACACGCACTGAAACACTCACACACACAGAAACACACACACAGAGAAACACACACAGAGAATAACACACACAGAGTAACACACACACACAGAAACACACACACAGAAACACACAGAGAGAAAGACACACAGAGAAAAACACACACAGAGAAACACACACACACAGAAACACACACGCAGAAACACATATAGAAACACACACACACACACAAAGAAGCACACACCCACAGAAACACAAACCGTGAAACACACACAGAAAAACACGCACATACAGAAACACACACAGAAACACACACGCACACACACAGAAAAACACACACACACAGAGACAGAAACACACACAGAGAAACACACACACAGAGAAAAACGCACACACAGAAACACACACCGAAACACACACGCACACACAGAGAAGCACACACACACACAGGAACACACACAGAGAAACACACACACATAAAGACACACAGAGAAACACACACATACAGAGAATCACGCACTGTGACGCACACACACAGACACACGCACACACACAGAAACACACACAGAAACACAGACACAGAAACACACACAGACACAGATACACACACACACAGAAACACACACAGCAACACACACAGCAACACAGACACAGAAACACACACAGACACAGATACACACACACATACAGAAACAGACACACAGAGAAACACACATGGCAGCACACACAGGGAAACACACACACAGAAAAACACACAGGGAAACACGCACAGAAGCACACTCAGACACAGAAGCACACACACAGAAACACTCACACATACAGAAACACACACACACAGAAACACACACAGAAACACACACAGAAACACAGACACAGAAACACACACAGACACAGATACACACACACACAGAAACACACACAGCAACACACACAGCAACACAGACACAGAAACACACACAGACACAGATACACACACACACAGAAACACACACATACAGGAACGCACGTACACAGAGAAGCACACACAGAGAAACACAGACACAGTAAAACAGACACAGAAACATACACATACACAGATGCAGACACACACACAGACACACACACACAGAAACACACACAGAGAAACACACACACAGATACACATTCACAGAAACACACACAGAAACACATACATACAGAAACACACACACAGATATACACACACAGAGAAACAGACACACAGAAAAACACACAGAGAAACACGCACAGAAACACACACAGAGAAACACACACACTGAAAAACACACAGAGAAACACGCACAGAAGCACACACACACACACAAGCACACGCACTGAAACACTCACACACACAGAAACACACACACAGAGAAACACACACAGAGAATAACACACACAGAGTAACACACACACACAGAAGCACACACACAGAAACACACAGAGAAAGACACACAGAGAAAAACACACACAGAGAAACACACACACACAGAAACACACACGCAGAAACACATATAGAAACACACACACACACACAAAGAAGCACACACCCACAGAAACACAAACCGTGAAACACACACAGAGAAACACGCACACACAGAAACAAACACACAGAAACGCACACAGAAAAACACACAAACACACACAGAAACACACACAGAAACAAAGACACAGAAACACACACAGACACAGATACACACACACACACATACACACACACAGCAACACACACAGCAACACAGACACACAAACACACACAGACACAGATACACACACACACAAACACACACATACAGGAACACACGTACACAGAGAAGCACACACAGAGAAACACAGACACAGCAAAACAGACACAGAAACATACACATACACAGATGCAGACACACACACACACACACAGAAACACACACACACAGAAACACACATAGAGAAACACACACACAGATACACACTCAAAGAAACACACACAGAAACACACACATACAGAAAAACACACACAGAAATACACACACAGAGAAACACACACACACAGAAGCACACACACACAGAAACACACACAGAAACACACACACGCACACACAAAGACGCACAAACCCACAGAAGCACAAACTGAGAAACACACACACAGAGAAACACGCACACACAGAAACACACACGCACACATAGAGAAACACACACTCACAGAAACACACACGGAAACTGACACAGAGAAACAAACAAGCAGACACAGAAACACACACACACTCGCCGAAACACACACACAGACAGAAACGCACACACACAGAAACACACTCATACAGAAACAGACACACAGAGAAACACACACGGCAGCACACACAGAGAAACACACACGGAAAAACACACAGAGAAACACGCACATAAGCACACACAGACACAGAAGTGCACACACAGAAACACTCACACATACAGAAACACACACACACAGAAACACACACAGAAACACACACAGAAACACAGACACAGAAACACACACAGACACAGATACACACACACACAGAAACACACACAGCAACACACACAGCAACACAGACACAGAAACACACACAGACACAGATACACAAACACACAGAAACACACACATACAGGAACACACGTACACAGAGAAGCAAACACAGAGAAACACAGACACAGCAAAACAGACACAGAAACATACACATACACAGATGCAGACACACACAGACACACACACACACAGAAACACACACACACACACAGAAACACACACAGAGAAACACACACACAGATACACACTCAGAGAAACACACACAGAAACACACACATACAGAAAAACACACACAGAAATACACACACAGAGAAACACACACACAGAAAAACACACAGAGAAACACGCACAGAAGCACACACAGACACAGAAGTACACACACAGAAGCACTCACACATACAGAAGCACACACACACAGAAACACACACAGAGAAAAACACACACAGAGAAACACACACACACAGAAACACAGACACAGAAACACACAGACAGAAACACACACAGAGAAAAACACACACACAGAAACACACACACACAGAAACACACACGCAGAAACACACACAGAAACACGCATACGCACACACAAAGAAGCACACACCCACAGAAACACAAACTGAGAAACACACACACAGAGAAACACGCACACACAGAAACACACACAGAAACACACGCACACACACAGAGAAACACACACACACAGAAACACACACGGAAACAGACACAGAAACATAGACACAGAAACACACACAGACTCAGATACGCACACAGAAACACACACATACAGGAACACACGTACACAGAGAAGCACACACAGAGAAACACAGACACAGAAAAACAGACACAGAAACATACACATACACATATGCAGACACACACAGACACACACACACAGAAACACACACACACACACAGAAACACACACAGAGAAACACACACAAAAACACACACATACAGAAACACACACACAGAAATACACACACAGAGAAACACACGCACAGAAAAACACACAGAGAAACACGCACAGAAGCACACACACACAGAAGCAAACACACAGAAACACTCACACACACAGAAACACAGACACAGAGAAACACACACAGAGAAAAACACACACAGAGAAACACACACACACAGGAACACGCACACAGAAACACACAGAGTGAAACACACAAAGAGAAAAACACACACACAGAAACACGCACACACAGTAACACACACAGAAACACACGCACACACACAGAGAAACACACACACACAGAAACACACACGGAAACAGACACAGAAACATAGACACAGAAACACACACAGACTCAGATACACACACAGAAACACACACCTACAGGAACACACGTACACAGAGAAGCACACACAGAGAAACACAGACACAGAAAAACAGACACAGAAACATACACATATGCAGACACACACAGACACACACACAGAAACACACACACACACAGAAACACACACAGAGAAACACACACAAAAACACACACATACAGAAACACACACACAGAAATACACACACAGAGAAACACACACACAGAAAAACACACGGACAGAAGCACACACACACAGAAATACACACACAGAAATACACACAGAGAAATACACACAGAGAAACACACACACTCACATACAGAAACACACACACACTGAAACACGCAGAGAAGCTCACACAGAAACACACACAGAAACACACACACGGAAACACACACACAGAGAAACACGCACAGAAGCACACACACACAGAAGAAAACACACAGAAACACTCACACACACAGAAACACAGACACAGAGAAACACACACAGAGAAAAACACACACAGAGAAAACACACGCACAGAAACACACACACACAGAAACACACACGCAGAAACACACACAGAAAAACACACACGCACACACAAAGAAGCACACACCCACAGAAGCACAAACTGAGAAACACGCACACACAGAAACACACACACACACATAGAGAAACACACACTCACAGAATCACACACGGAAACAAACACAGAGAAACAAACAAGCAGACGCAGAAACACACACACACTCGACGAAACACACACACAGACAGAAACGCACACACACAGAAAAACACACATACAGAAACAGACACACAGAGAAACACACACGGCAGCACACACAGAAACACACACACAGAAACACACACACACACAGAAACACACACGGACAGAAGCACACACACACAGAAATACACACACAGAAAAACACACAGAGAAACACGCACAGAAGCACACACAGAGAAAACACACGCACAGAAACACACACACACAGAAACACACACAGAGAAGAACACACACAGAGAATCTCACACACACAGAAACACACTCGCAGAAACACACACAGAAACACACACACACACAAAGAAGCACACACCCACAGAAACACAAAATGAGAAACACACACACAGAGAAACACGCACATACAGAGAACACACACACACAGAAACAAACACACAGAAACACTCACAGAATCACACACGGAAACACACACAGAGAAACACAAAAACAGACGTCAGAAACACACACACAGTCGCCGAAACACACACACAGACAGAAACGCACACACACAGAAACACACACACACAGAAACAGACACACAGAGAAACACACACGGCAGCACACACAGAGAAACACACACATAGAAACAAACACACAGAAACACACACACACACAAACACGCACACAGGGAAACACACACACAGAGAAACACACACATAGAAAAACACACACGGAGAAACACACAGGCAGAGAAACACACACACACAGAAACACACACACAGAAACACACAGAGAAATGCAAAGAGAAACAAACAGAGAAACACACAGTGAAATACACACAGAGAAATACACACAGAGAAACACACACACTCACATACAGAAACACACACACACTGAAACACGCAGAGAAGCTCACACAGAAACACACACAGAAACACACACACGGAAACACACACACAGAGAAACACACACGCAGAGAAACACACACACAGAAACACACACAAAAAAAACATACAGAGAAACATACACACAGAGAAACACACACACAGAAACATACAGACACACAGATAAACACACAGAGAAACACACACACAGAATCACACACAGAGAAGCACACACAGAAACACGCATGCACAGTAACACGCGCAAACAGAAATACACACACACAGAAACACACACACAGAAAAACACACAGAGAAACATGCACAGAAGCACACACACACACAGATGCACACACACAGAAACACTCACACATACAGAAACACACACACAGAGAAACACACACAGAGAAAAACACACACAGAAAACACATACACACAGAAACACACACACAGAAACACACAGAGAGAAAGACACACAGAGAAAAACACACACAGAGAAACACACACAGAAACAGAAACACACACATACAGAAACAAACACACAGAAATACATACACAGAGAAACACACACACAGAAAAACACACAGAGAAACACGCACAGAAGCACACACACACAGAAGCACACACACAGAAACACTCACACACACAGAAACACAGACACAGAGAAACACACACAGAGAAAAACACACACACAGAAGCACACACAGACAGAAACACACACGCAGAAACACACACAGAACCACACACACGCACACACAAAGAAGCACACACCCACAGAAGCACAAACTGAGAAACACACACACAGAGAAACACGCACACACAGAAACACACACAGAAACACACGCACACACACAGAGAAACACACACACACAGAAACACACACGGAAACAGACACAGAAACACAGACACAGAAACACACACAGACAGAAACACACACGGAAACAGACACAGAGAAACAAACAAGCAGACGCAGAAACACACACACACTCGCCGAAACACACACACAGACAGAAACGCACACACACAGAAACACACACATACAGAAACAGACACACAGAGAAACACACACACAGAAACACACACACAGAAACACACACACAGAATCACACACATGCAGAAATTCAGAGAAACACACACACACACGCAGAAACGCACACACAGAAACACACACACAGAAACATACAAATACACAGATGCAGACACACACAGACACACACACACACATAAACACACGCACACACACAGAAACACACAAAGAGAAACAGACACACAGAAACACACTCAGAGAAAGTCACACAGAAACACACACGGACAGAAGCACACACACACAGAAATACACACACAGAAACACACACACAGTAACACACACACACACAGCTACACACACACAGAAACACACACATACAGCAACACACACACACAGAGAAGCACACACAGAGAAACACAGACAAAGAAAAACAGACACAGAAACATACAAATACACAGATGCAGACACACACAGACACACACACACACATAAACACACGCACACACACAGAAACACACAAAGAGAAACAGACACACAGAAACACACTCAGAGAAAGTCACACAGAAACACACATGGACAGAAGCACACACACACAGAAATACACACACAGAAAAACACACAGAGAAACACGCACAGAAGCACACACAGAGAAAACACACGCACAGAAACACACACACACAGAAACACACACAGGGAAAAACACACACAGAGAATCTCACACACACAGAAACACACTCGCAGAAACACACACAGAAACACACACACACACACACAAAGAAGCTCACACCCACAGAAACACAAAACGAGAAACACACACACAGAGAAACACGCACATACAGAGAACACACACCCACTGAAACACGCAGAGAAACTCACACAGAAACACACACAAAAACACACACAGAAACACACACAGAAACACACACACAGAGAAACACACACGCAGAGAAACACACACAGAAACACACACAGAAAAAACATACAGAGAAACATACACACAGAGAAACACACACACAGAAACATACACTGAAACACACACACACACACACACAGAAACACACTCAGAGAAACACGGAGAGAAACATACAGAGAAGCACAGATAGAAACACACATTGAAACATTCAGTGCAACACACACACAGAAACATACAGACACACAGATAAACACACAGAGAAACACACACAGAATCACACACAGAGAAGCACACACAGAAACACGCATGCACAGTAACACGCGCAAACAGAAATACACACACACAGAAACACACACACAGAAAAACACACAGAGAAACACGCACAGAAGCACACACACACACAGAGGCACACACACAGAAACACTCACACATACGGAAACACACACACAGAGAAACACACACAGAGAAAACACACACAGAAAACACATACACACAGAAACACACACACAGAAACACACAGAGAGAAAGACACACAGAGAAAAACACACACAGAGAAACACACACAGAAACAGAAACACACACGCAAAAACACACACAGAAACACACACACACACACACACACACACATACAAAGAAGCACACACCCACAGAAACACAAACCGAGAAACACACACACAGAGAAACACGGACGCACAGAAACTCACACAGAAACACACATGCACACACAGAGAAACACACATACACACACACAGAAATACACACACAGAGAAACACACACACATAAAGACACAAAGAGAAACACACACACAGAAGCACGCACAGAAGCACACACACACAGAGAAGCACACACACAGAAACACACACACACTGAAAAACACACACAGAGAAAGACACACACAGAAACACTGACAGAAACACAGACACAGAAACACACACAGACACACATACACACACACTAAGAAACACACACACACAGAAACACACACACACACACACAGAAAAAAACACAGAGAAACACACACACAGAAACAGACACAGAGATGCACACACATAAAAACATAAACACATAAACACGCACACACTCACAGAAACGCACACACACACAGAAACACACACACAGAAACAGACACAGAGAAGCACGCACAGAAACACACACAAACACAGACAGAAACACACACACACAGAAATACGCATCCACACAGAAACTCAAACACAGTGAAACACACACAGAGAAAAATACACACAGAGAAACACACACACAGAGAAACACACACGCAAGATCACACAGAGCGAAACACACACAGAAACACACGCACACAGAAACACACACACACAGGAAAACAAACAGAGAAACACACACACAGACACACACACAGAAACACACACACACAGAAACAGACATACACCTAAACACACACACACAGAAACAGACACACAGAGAAACACACACGGAAACACACGCAAAAGAACCACACACACAGAAACACAGACACAGAAACACACACACACAGAAACGCACACACACAGAGAAAGACACACACAGATATACACACACAGAGAAAAGCACACACAGAGAAACCCACACGGAGAAACGCACAGAGAAATACAAAGTGAAGCACACAGAGAAAGACACAGTGAAACACACACAGAGAAACACACACAGAGAAACACACACACACACACAGAAACACACAGAGAAATACAAAGAGAAACACACAGAGAAACACACAGTGAAACACACACAGTGAAACACACACAGAGAAACACACACACACACACAGAAGCACAGACGCACAGAAACACAGAGAAACAGACACATACAGAAACACGCACAGACACACAGACACAGAAACACACACAGACACAGATACACACAAACACAGAAAAACACGCACACAGAAATACACACACAGAGAAACACACACATATAGACACAAAGAGAAACACACACGCACAAAGAAACACGCACAGTCGCACACACACAGGAACACTCACAAACAAAGAAACACACACACAAAAACACACACAGAGAAAAATACACACAGATAAACACACGCACAGAAACACAGACAGAAACACAGACACAGAAACACACACAGACACAGATAGACACACACAGAGAAACACACAGTGAAACACACACAGTGAAACACACAAAGAGAAACACACACACACACACACAGAAGCACAATCGCACAGAAACACAGAGAAACAGACACATACAGAAACACGCACAGAAACACAGACACAGAAACACACACAGATACACACAAACACAGAAAAGCACGAACACAGAAATACACACACACAGAAACACATACACATAAAGACACAAAGAGAAACACACACACACAAAGAAACACGCACAGTAGCACACACACACACAGAAACACACACACAGAAACACACAGAGAAAAAGACACACAGAGAAAAACACACACAGAGAAACACACACACACAGAAACACACCCGCAGAAACACATACAGAAACACACACACACACACACAAAGAAGCACACACCCACAGAAACACAAACCGTGAAACACACACAGAAAAACACGCACATACAGAAACACACACAGAAACACACACGCACACACAGAGAAACACACACACACACACACACAGAAACACACACAGAGAAACACAGACACAGAATCACACACAGAGAAGCACACACAGAAACACACATGCACAGTAACACGCGCAAACAGAAATACACACACAGAGAAACACACACACAGAAAAACACACAGAGAAACACGCACAGAAGCACACACACACACACAGAAGCACACACACAGAAACACTCACACATACAGAAACACACACACAGAGAAACTCACACAGAGAAAAACACACACAGAAAACACATACACACAGAAACACACACACAGAAACACACAGAGGGAAAGACACACAGAGAAAAACACACACAGAAACACACACACACAGAAACACACACACAAAGAAGCACACACCCACAGAAACACAAACCGAGAAACACACACACACAGAAACACGGACACACAGAAACTCACACAGAAACACACATGCACACACAGAGAAACACACATACACACACACAGAAACACACACAGAGAAACACGCACACAGATTCACACACAGAGTAAAACACACAGATTTATACACGCATAGTAACACGGGCACACAGAAATACACACACAGAGAAACACACACACATAAAGACACACAGAGAAACGCACACACACAGAGAAACACGCACAGAAGCTCACACACAAACACACAGAAGCACATACACAGAAACACTCACACACACAGAAACACACACACAGAGAAACGCACACAGAGAAACACACACACACACACAGAAACACACACACACAGAAACTCAGAGAAGCACACACACACACACACACAGAAACACGAACAGAAACACAGACACAGAAACACACACAGACACAGATACACACACACACAGAAACACACACATAGTGGAACACACGTACACAGAGAAGCACACACAAAGAAACACACACAGAAAAACAGACACAGAAACATGCACATACACAAATGCAGACACACGCAGACACAGACACACAGAAACACACACAGAGAGAAACACACACACAGAAACACACTCAGAGAAACACACACAGAAACACACACATACAGAAACACACACGCACAGAAACACACACACAGAGAAACACACACACAGATAAACACACAGAGAAATACGCACAGAAGCACACGCACAGAAGCACACACACAGAAGCACACACACAGAAACACACACACACAGAAACACACACAGAGAAAAACACACACATAGAAACACACACAGAAAAACACAGAGAGAAAGAGACACAGAGAAAAACACACGCACATACAGAAACACAGACAGAAACACACACGCACACACAGGGAAACACACACACACACAGAAACACACACAGAGAAACACACACACAGAATCAAACACAGAGAAGCACACACAGAAACACGCATGCACAGTAACACGCGCAAACAGAAATACACACACAGAGAAACACACACACAGAAAAACACACACACAGAAAAACACACAGAGAAACACGCACAGAAGCACAAACACACACAGTTGCACACACACAGAAACACTCACACATACAGAAACGCACACACAGAGAAACACACACAGAGAAAAACACACACAGAAAACACATACACACAGAAACACACACACAGAAACACACAGAGAGAACGACACACAGAGAAAAACACACACACAGAAACACACACACACAGAAACACACACGCAAAAACACACACAGAAACACACACACACACACACACACACACAAAGAAGCACACACCCACAGAAACACAAACCGAGAAACACGGACACACAGAAACTCACACAGAAACACACATGCACGCACAGAGCAACACACATACACACACACAGAAACACACACAGAGAAACACGCACACAGATTCACACACAGAGAAAAACACACAAATTTATACATGCACAGTAACACGCGCACACAGAAATACACACACAGAGAAACACACACACATAAAGACACACAGAGAAACACACACACAGAGAGAAACACGCACAGAAGCTCACACACAAACACACAGAAGCACATACACAGAAACACTCACACACACAGAAACACACACACAGAGAAACGCACACAGAGAAACACACACAGCAACACACACAGCAACACACACGCAGAAACACATACAGAAACACACACACGCACACAGAAAGAAGCACACGCCCACAGAAACACAAACCGAGAAACACACACACACAGAAACACGCACATACAGAAACACACACAGAAACACACACGCACACACAGAGAAACACACACACACACAGAAACACACACAGAGAAACACACACACAGAATCACACACAGAGAAACTCACACAGAGAAAAACACACACAGAAAACACATACACACAGAAACACACACACAGAAACACACAGAGAGAAAGACACACAGAGAAAAAAACACACACAGAAACACACACGCAAAAACACACACAGAAACACACACACACACACACAAAGAAGCACACACCCACAGAAACACAAACCGAGAAACACACACGCACACACAGAGAAACACACACACACAGAAACACACACAGAAACACACACGCACACACAGAGAATCACACACACACAGAAACACACACGGAAACAGACACAGAGAAACACTCAAGCAGACGCAGAAACACACACACACTCGCCGAAACACACACACAGACAGAAACGCACACACACAGAAACACACACACACAGAAACAGACACACAGAGAAACACACACACAGAAATACACACACACAGAAACACATACACATAAAGACACAAAGAGAAACACACACACACAAAGAAACACGCACAGTAGCACACACACACACAGAAACACACAGAGAAAAAGACACACAGAGAAAAACACACACAGAGAAACACACACACACAGAAACACACCCGCAGAAACACATACAGAAACACACACACACACACACAAAGAAGCACACACCCACAGAAACACAAACCGTGAAACACACACAGAGAAACACGCACATACAGAAACACACACAGAAACACACACGCACACACAGAGAAACACACACACAGAAAAACACACAGAGAAACACACACAGAAGCACACACACACACAGAAGCACACACACAGAAACACACACACACAGAAACACACACAGAGAAAAACACACACATAGAAACACAGACAGAAACACAGACACAGAAACACACACAGACACAGATAGACACACACAGAGAAACACACAGTGAAACACACACAGTGAAACACACAAAGAGAAACACACACACACACACACAGAAGCACAAACGCACAGAAACACAGAGAAACAGACACATACAGAAACACGCACAGAAACACAGACACAGAAACACACACAGATACACACAAACACAGAAAAGCACGAACACAGAAATACACACACACAGAAACACATACACATAAAGACACAAAGAGAAACACACACACACAAAGAAACACGCACAGTAGCACACACACACACAGAAACACACACACAGAAACACACAGAGAAAAAGACACACAGAGAAAAACACACACAGAGAAACACACACACACAGAAACACACCCGCAGAAACACATACAGAAACACACACACACACACACACACAAAGAAGCACACACCCACAGAAACACAAACCGTGAAACACACACAGAAAAACACGCACATACAGAAACACACACAGAAACACACACGCACACACAGAGAAACACACACACACACACACACAGAAACACACACAGAGAAACACAGACACAGAATCACACACAGAGAAGCACACACAGAAACACACATGCACAGTAACACGCGCAAACAGAAATACACACACAGAGAAACACACACACAGAAAAACACACAGAGAAACACGCACAGAAGCACACACACACACACAGAAGCACACACACAGAAACACTCACACATACAGAAACACACACACAGAGAAACTCACACAGAGAAAAACACACACAGAAAACACATACACACAGAAACACACACACAGAAACACACAGAGGGAAAGACACACAGAGAAAAACACACACAGAAACACACACACACAGAAACACACACACAAAGAAGCACACACCCACAGAAACACAAACCGAGAAACACACACACACAGAAACACGGACACACAGAAACTCACACAGAAACACACATGCACACACAGAGAAACACACATACACACACACAGAAACACACACAGAGAAACACGCACACAGATTCACACACAGAGTAAAACACACAGATTTATACACGCATAGTAACACGGGCACACAGAAATACACACACAGAGAAACACACACACATAAAGACACACAGAGAAACGCACACACACAGAGAAACACGCACAGAAGCTCACACACAAACACACAGAAGCACATACACAGAAACACTCACACACACAGAAACACACACACAGAGAAACGCACACAGAGAAACACACACACACACACAGAAACACACACACACAGAAACTCAGAGAAGCACACACACACACACACAGAAACACGAACAGAAACACAGACACAGAAACACACACAGACACAGATACACACACACACAGAAACACACACATAGTGGAACACACGTACACAGAGAAGCACACACAAAGAAACACACACAGAAAAACAGACACAGAAACATGCACATACACAAATGCAGACACACGCAGACACAGACACACAGAAACACACACAGAGAGAAACACACACACAGAAACACACTCAGAGAAACACACACAGAAACACACACATACAGAAACACACACGCACAGAAACACACACACAGAGAAACACACACACAGATAAACACACAGAGAAATACGCACAGAAGCACACACACAGAAGCACACACACAGAAACACACACACACAGAAACACACACAGAGAAAAACACACACATAGAAACACACACAGAAAAACACAGAGAGAAAGAGACACAGAGAAAAACACACGCACATACAGAAACACAGACAGAAACACACACGCACACACAGGGAAACACACACACACACAGAAACACACACAGAGAAACACACACACAGAATCAAACACAGAGAAGCACACACAGAAACACGCATGCACAGTAACACGCGCAAACAGAAATACACACACAGAGAAACACACACACAGAAAAACACACACACAGAAAAACACACAGAGAAACACGCACAGAAGCACAAACACACACAGTTGCACACACACAGAAACACTCACACATACAGAAACGCACACACAGAGAAACACACACAGAGAAAAACACACACAGAAAACACATACACACAGAAACACACACACAGAAACACACAGAGAGAACGACACACAGAGAAAAACACACACACAGAAACACACACACACAGAAACACACACGCAAAAACACACACAGAAACACACACACACACACACACACACACAAAGAAGCACACACCCACAGAAACACAAACCGAGAAACACACACACAGAGAAACACGGACACACAGAAACTCACACAGAAACACACATGCACGCACAGAGCAACACACATACACACACACAGAAACACACACAGAGAAACACGCACACAGATTCACACACAGAGAAAAACACACAAATTTATACATGCACAGTAACACGCGCACACAGAAATACACACACAGAGAAACACACACACATAAAGACACACAGAGAAACACACACACAGAGAGAAACACGCACAGAAGCTCACACACAAACACACAGAAGCACATACACAGAAACACTCACACACACAGAAACACACACACAGAGAAACGCACACAGAGAAACACACACAGCAACACACACAGCAACACACACGCAGAAACACATACAGAAACACACACACGCACACAGAAAGAAGCACACGCCCACAGAAACACAAACCGAGAAACACACACACACAGAAACACGCACATACAGAAACACACACAGAAACACACACGCACACACAGAGAAACACACACACACACAGAAACACACACAGAGAAACACACACACAGAATCACACACAGAGAAACTCACACAGAGAAAAACACACACAGAAAACACATACACACAGAAACACACACACAGAAACACACAGAGAGAAAGACACACAGAGAAAAAAACACACACAGAAACACACACGCAAAAACACACACAGAAACACACACACACACACACAAAGAAGCACACACCCACAGAAACACAAACCGAGAAACACACACGCACACACAGAGAAACACACACACACAGAAACACACACAGAAACACACACGCACACACAGAGAATCACACACACACAGAAACACACACGGAAACAGACACAGAGAAACACTCAAGCAGACGCAGAAACACACACACACTCGCCGAAACACACACACAGACAGAAACGCACACACACAGAAACACACACACACAGAAACAGACACACAGAGAAACACACACACAGAAATACACACACACAGAAACACATACACATAAAGACACAAAGAGAAACACACACACACAAAGAAACACGCACAGTAGCACACACACACACAGAAACACACAGAGAAAAAGACACACAGAGAAAAACACACACAGAGAAACACACACACACAGAAACACACCCGCAGAAACACATACAGAAACACACACACACACACACAAAGAAGCACACACCCACAGAAACACAAACCGTGAAACACACACAGAGAAACACGCACATACAGAAACACACACAGAAACACACACGCACACACAGAGAAACACATACACACACACAGAAACACACACAGAGAAACACACACACAGAATCACACACAGAGAAGCACACACAGAAACACGCATGCACAGTAACACGCGCAAACAGAAATACACACACAGAGAAACACACACACAGAAAAACACACAGAGAAACACACACAGAAGCACACACACACACAGAAGCACACACACAGAAACACACACACACAGAAACACACACAGAAAAACACACACATAGAAACACAGACAGAAACACAGACACAGAAACACACACAGACACAGATAGACACACACAGAGAAACACACAGTGAAACACACACAGTGAAACACACAAAGAGAAACACACACACACACACACAGAAGCACAAACGCACAGAAACACAGAGAAACAGACACATACAGAAACACGCACAGAAACACAGACACAGAAACACACACAGATACACACAAACACAGAAAAGCACGCACACAGAAATACACACACACAGAAACACATACACATAAAGACACAAAGAGAAACACACACACACAAAGAAACACGCACAGTAGCACACACACACACAGAAACACACACACAGAAACACACAGAGAAAAAGACACACAGAGAAAAACACACACAGAGAAACACACACACACAGAAACACACCCGCAGAAACACATACAGAAACACACACACACAAAGAAGCACACACCCACAGAAACACAAACCGTGAAACACACACAGAAAAACACGCACATACAGAAACACATACAGAAACACACACGCACACACAGAGAAACACACACACACACACAGAAACACACACAGAGAAACACAGACACAGAATCACACACAGAGAAGCACACACAGAAACACACATGCACAGTAACACGCGCAAACAGAAATACACACACAGAGAAACACACACACAGAAAAACACACAGAGAAACACGCACAGAAGCACACACACACACACAGAAGCACACACACAGAAACACTCACACATACAGAAACACACACACAGAGAAACTCACACAGAGAAAAACACACACAGAAACACACAGAGGGAAAGACACACAGAGAAAAACACACACAGAAACACACACACACAGAAACACACACACAAAGAAGCACACACCCACAGAAACACAAACCGAGAAACACACACACACAGAAACACGGACACACAGAAACTCACACAGAAACACACATGCACACACAGAGAAACACACATACACACACACAGAAACACACACAGAGAAACACGCACACAGATTCACACACAGAGTAAAACACACAGATTTATACACGCATAGTAACACGGGCACACAGAAATACACACACAGAGAAACACACACACATAAATACACACAGAGAAACGCACACACACAGAGAAACACGCACAGAAGCTCACACACAAACACACAGAAGCACATACACAGAAACACTCACACACACAGAAACACACACACAGAGAAACGCACACAGAGAAACACACACACACACACAGAAACACACACACACAGAAACTCAGAGAAGCACACACACACACACACAGAAACACGAACAGAAACACAGACACAGAAACACACACAGACACAGATACACACACACACAGAAACACACACATAGTGGAACACACGTACACAGAGAAGCACACACAAAGAAACACACACAGAAAAACAGACACAGAAACATGCACATACACAAATGCAGACACACGCAGACACAGACACACAGAAACACACACAGAGAGAAACACACACACAGAAACACACTCAGAGAAACACACACAGAAACACACACATACAGAAACACACACGCACAGAAACACACACACAGAGAAACACACACACAGATAAACACACAGAGAAATACGCACAGAAGCACACGCACAGAAGCACACACACAGAAGCACACACACAGAAACACACACACACAGAAACACACACAGAGAAAAACACACACATAGAAACACACACAGAAAAACACAGAGAGAAAGAGACACAGAGAAAAACACACATACAGACAGAAACGCACACACACAGAAACACACACGCAGAAACACAAAGAAGCACACACCCACAGAAACACAAACCGTGAAACACACAGAGAGAAACACGCACATACAGAAACACACACAGAAACACACACGCACACACAGGGAAACACACACACACACACACAGAAACACACACAGAGAAACACACACACAGAATCAAACACAGAGAAGCACACACAGAAACACGCATGCACAGTAACACGCGCAAACAGAAATACACACACAGAGAAACACACACACAGAAAAACACACACACAGAAAAACACACAGAGAAACACGCACAGAAGCACAAACACACACAGTTGCACACACACAGAAACACTCACACATACAGAAACGCGCACACAGAAATACACACACAGAGAAACACACACACATAAAGACACACAGAGAAACACACACACAGAGAGAAACACGCACAGAAGCTCACACACAAACACACAGAAGCACATACACAGAAACACTCACACACACAGAAACACACACACAGAGAAACGCACACAGAGAAACACACACAGCAACACACACAGCAACACACACGCAGAAACACATACAGAAACACACACACGCACACAGAAAGAAGCACACACCCACAGAAACACAAACCGAGAAACACACACACACAGAAACACGCACATACAGAAACACACACAGAAACACACACGCACACACAGAGAAACACACACACACACAGAAACACACACAGAGAAACACACACACAGAATCACACACAGAGAAACTCACACAGAGAAAAACACACACAGAAAACACATACACACAGAAACACACACACAGAAACACACAGAGAGAAAGACACACAGAGAAAAAAACACACACAGAAACACACACGCAAAAACACACACAGAAACACACACACACACACACACACACAAAGAAGCACACACCCACAGAAACACAAACCGAGAAACACACACGCACACACAGAGAAACACACACAGAAACACACACGCACACACAGAGAATCACACACACACAGAAACACACACGGAAACAGACACAGAGAAACACTCAAGCAGACGCAGAAAAACACACACACTCGCCGAAACACACACACAGACAGAAACGCACACACACAGAAACACACACACACAGAAACAGACACACAGAGAAACACACACACAGAAATACACACACACAGAAACACATACACATAAAGACACAAAGAGAAACACACACACACAAAGAAACACGCACAGTAGCACACACACACACAGAAACACACAGAGAAAAAGACACACAGAGAAAAACACACACAGAGAAACACACACACACAGAAACACACCCGCAGAAACACATACAGAAACACACACACACACACACAAAGAAGCACACACCCACAGAAACACAAACCGTGAAACACACACAGAGAAACACGCACATACAGAAACACACACAGAAACACACACGCACACACAGAGAAACACATACACACACACAGAAACACACACAGAGAAACACACACACAGAATCACACACAGAGAAGCACACACAGAAACACGCATGCACAGCAACACGCGCAAACAGAAATACACACACAGAGAAACACACACACAGAAAAACACACAGAGAAACACACACAGAAGCACACACACACACAGAAGCACACACACAGAAACACACAGAGAAAAAGACACACAGAGAAAAACACACACAGAGAAACACACACACACAGAAACACACCCGCAGAAACACATACAGAAACACACACACACACACACACAAAGAAGCACACACCCACAGAAACACAAACCGTGAAACACACACAGAGAAACACGCACATACAGAAACACACACAGAAACACACACGCACACACAGAGAAACACATACACACACACAGAAACACACACAGAGAAACACACACACAGAATCACACACAGAGAAGCACACACAGAAACACGCATGCACAGTAACACGCGCAAACAGAAATACACACACAGAGAAACACACACACAGAAAAACACACAGAGAAACACACACAGAAGCACACACACACACAGAAGCACACACACAGAAACACTCACACATACAGAAACACACACACAGAGAAACTCACACAGAGAAAAACACACACAGAAAACACATACACACAGAAACACACACACAGAAACACACAGAGAAAAAGACACACAGAGAAAAATACACACAGAGAAACACACACACACAGAAACACACCCGCAGAAACACATACAGAAACACACACACACACACACAAAGAAGCACACACCCACAGAAACACAAACCGTGAAACACACACAGAGAAACACGCACATACAGAAACACACACGCACACACAGAGAAACACACACACACACACACACAGAAACACACACAGAGAAACACACACACAGAATCACACACAGAGAAGCACACACAGAAACACACATGCACAGTAACACGCGCAAACAGAAATACACACACAGAGAAACACACACACAGAAAAACACACAGAGAAACACGCACAGAAGCACACACACACACACAGAAGCACACACACAGAAACACTCACACATACAGAAACACACACACAGAGAAACTCACACAGAGAAAAACACACACAGAAAACACATACACACAGAAACACACACACAGAAACACACAGAGGGAAAGACACACAGAGAAAAACACACACAGAAACACACACACACAGAAACACACACGCAAAAACACACACAGAAACACACACACACACACACACACAAAGAAGCACACACCCACAGAAACACAAACCGAGAAACACACACTCACAGAAACACGGACACACAGAAACTCACACAGAAACACACATGCACACACAGAGAAACACACATACACACACACAGAAACACACACAGAGAAACACGCACACAGATTCACACACAGAGTAAAACACACAGATTTATACACGCATAGTAACACGGGCACACAGAAATACACACACAGAGAAACACACACCCATAAAGACACACAGAGAAACGCACACACACAGAGAAACACGCACAGAAGCTCACACACAAACACACAGAAGCACATACACAGAAACACTCACACATACAGAAACACACACACAGAGAAACGCACACAGAGAAACACACACACACACACACAGAAACACACACACACAGAAACTCAGAGAAGCACACACACACACACACACAAACACGAACAGAAACACAGACACAGATACACACACACACAGAAACACACACATAGTGGAACACACGTACACAGAGAAGCACACACAAAGAAACACACACAGAAAAACAGACACAGAAACATGCACATACACAAATGCAGACACACGCAGACACAGACACACAGAAACACACACACAGAAACGCACACAGAGAAACACACACAGCAACACACACAGCAACACACACGCAGAAACACATACAGAAACACACACACGCACACAGAAAGAAGCACACACCCACAGAAACACAAACCGAGAAGCACACACACACAGAAACACGCACATACAGAAACACACACAGAAACACACACGCACACACAGAGAAACACACACACACACAGAAACACACACAGAGAAACACACACACAGAATCACACACAGAGAAACTCACACAGAGAAAAACACACACAGAAAACACATACACACAGAAACACACACACAGAAACACACAGAGAGAAAGACACACAGAGAAAAAAACACACACAGAAACACACACGCAAAAACACACACAGAAACACACACACACACACACACACACACACAAAGAAGCACACACCCACAGAAACACAAACCGAGAAATACACACGCACACACAGAGAAACACACACACACAGAAACACACACAGAAACACACACGCACACACAGAGAATCACACACACACAGAAACACACACGGAAACAGACACAGAGAAACACTCAAGCAGACGCAGAAACACACACACACTCGCCGAAACACACACGCAGACAGAAACGCACACACACAGAAACACACACACACAGAAACAGACACACAGAGAAACACACACACAGAAATACACACACACAGAAACACATACACATAAAGACACAAAGAGAAACACACACACACAAAGAAACACGCACAGTAGCACACACACACACAGAAACACACAGAGAAAAAGACACACAGAGAAAAACACACACAGAGAAACACACACACACAGAAACACACCCGCAGAAACACATACAGAAACACACACACACACACACACAAAGAAGCACACACCCACAGAAACACAAACCGTGAAACACACACAGAGAAACACGCACATACAGAAACACATACAGAATCACACACGCACACACAGAGAAACACATACACACACACAGAAACACACACAGAGAAACACACACACAGAATCACACACAGAGAAGCACACACAGAAACACGCATGCACAGTAACACGCGCAAACAGAAATACACACACAGAGAAACACACACACAGAAAAACACACAGAGAAACACGCACAGAAGCACACACACACACACAGAAGCACACACACAGAAACACTCACACATACAGAAACACACACACAGAGAAACTCACACAGAGAAAAACACACACAGAAAACACATACACACAGAAACACACACACAGAAACACACAGAGAAAAAGACACACAGAGAAAAACACACACAGAGAAACACACACACACAGAAACACACCCGCAGAAACTCATACAGAAACACACACACACACACACAAAGAAGCACACACCCACAGAAACACAAACCGTGAAACACACACAGAGAAACACGCACATACAGAAACACACACGCACACACAGAGAAACACACACACACACACACACAGAAACACACACAGAGAAACACACACACAGAATCACACACAGAGAAGCACACACAGAAACACACATGCACAGTAACATGCGCAAACAGAAATACACACACAGAGAAACACACACACAGAAAAACACACAGAGAAACACGCACAGAAGCACACACACACACACAGAAGCACACACACAGAAACACTCACACATACAGAAACACACACACAGAGAAACTCACACAGAGAAAAACACACACAGAAAACACATACACACAGAAACACACACACAGAAACACACAGAGGGAAAGACACACAGAGAAAAACACACACAGAAACACACACACACAGAAACACACACGCAAAAACACACACAGAAACACACACACACACACACACAAAGAAGCACACACCCACAGAAACACAAACCGAGAAACACACACACACAGAAACACGGACACACAGAAACTCACACAGAAACACACATGCACACACAGAGAAACACACATACACACACACAGAAACACACACAGAGAAACACGCACACAGATTCACACACAGAGTAAAACACACAGATTTATACACGCATAGTAACACTGGCACACAGAAATACACACACAGAGAAACACACACCCATAAAGACACACAGAGAAACGCACACACACAGAGAAACACGCACAGAAGCTCACACACAAACACACAGAAGCACATACACAGAAACACTCACACACACAGAAACACACACACAGAGAAACGCACACAGAGAAACACACACACACACACAGAAACACACACACACAGAAACTCAGAGAAGCACACACACACACACACAGAAACACGAACAGAAACACAGACACAGAAACACACACAGACACAGATACACACACACACAGAAACACACACATAGTGGAACACACGTACACAGAGAAGCACACACAAAGAAACACACACAGAAAAACAGACACAGAAACATGCACATACACAAATGCAGACACACGCAGACACAGACACACAGAAACACACACAGAGAGAAACACACACACAGAAACAAACTCAGAGAAACACACACAGAAACACACACATACAGAAACACACACGCACAGAAACACACACACAGAGAAACACACACACAGATAAACACACAGAGAAATACGCACAGAAGCACACACACAGAAGCACACACACAGAAACACACACACACAGAAACACACACAGAGAAAAACACACACATAGAAACACACACAGAAAAACACAGAGAGAAAGAGACACAGAGAAAAACACACATACAGACAGAAACGCACACACAGAAACACACACGCAGAAACACAAAGAAGCACACACCCACAGAAACACAAACCGTGAAACACACACAGAGAAACACGCACATACAGAAACACACACAGAAACACACACGCACACACAGGGAAACACACACACACACACACAGAAACACACACAGAGAAACACACACACAGAATCAAACACAGAGAAGCACACACAGAAACACGCATGCACAGTAACACGCGCAAACAGAAATACACACACAGAGAAACACACACACAGAAAAACACACACACAGAAAAACACACAGAGAAACACGCACAGAAGCACAAACACACACAGTTGCACACACACAGAAACACTCACACATACAGAAACGCACACACAGAGAAACACACACAGAGAAAAACACACACAGAAAACACATACACACAGAAACACACACACAGAAACACACAGAGAGAACGACACACAGAGAAAAACACACACACAGAAACACACACACACAGAAACACACACGCAAAAACACACACAGAAACACACACACACACACACAAAGAAGCACACACCCACAGAAACACAAACCGAGAAACACACACACACAGAAACACGGACACACAGAAACTCACACAGAAACACACATGCACGCACAGAGCAACACACATACACACACACAGAAACACACACAGAGAAACACGCACACAGATTCACACACAGAGAAAAACACACAGATTTATACATGCACAGTAACACGCGCACACAGATATACACACACAGAGAAACACACACACATAAAGACACACAGAGAAACACACACACAGAGAGAAACACGCACAGAAGCTCACACACAAACACACAGAAGCACATACACAGAAACACTCACACACACAGAAACACACACACAGAGAAACACACACAGCAACACACACAGCAACACACACGCAGAAACACATACAGAAACACACACACGCACACAGAAAGAAGCACACACACACAGAAACACGCACATACAGAAACACACACAGAAACACACACGCACACACACAGAAACACACACACACACACACAGAAACACACACAGAGAAACACACACACAGAATCACACACAGAGAAACTCACACAGAGAAAAACACACACAGAAAACACATACACACAGAAACACACACACAGAAACACACAGAGAGAAAGACACACAGAGAAAAAAACACACACAGAAACACACACGCAAAAACACACACAGAAACACACACACACACACACACACACACAAAGAAGCACACACCCACAGAAACACAAACCGAGAAACACACACGCACACACAGAGAAACACACACACACAGAAACACACACAGAAACACACACGCACACACAGAGAATCACACACACACAGAAACACACATGGAAACAGACACAGAGAAACACTCAAGCAGACGCAGAAACACACACACACTCGCCGAAACACACACACAGACAGAAACGCACACACACAGAAACACACACACATAAAGACACAAAGAGAAACACACACACACAAAGAAACACGCACTGTAGCACACACACACAGAAACACACAGAGAAAAAGACACACAGAGAAAAACACACACAGAAATACACACACACAGAAACACATACACATAAAGACACAAAGAGAAACACACACACACAAAGAAACACGCACAGTAGCACACACACACAGAAACACACAGAGAAAAAGACACACAGAGAAAAACACACACAGAGAAACACACACACACAGAAACACACCCGCAGAAACACATACAGAAATACACACACACACACAAAGAAGCACACACCCACAGAAACACAAACCGTGAAACACACACAGAGAAACACGCACATACAGAAGCACACACAGAAACACACACGCACACACAGAGAAACACATACACACACACAGAAACACACACAGAGAAACACACACACAGAATCACACACAGAGAAGCACACACAGAAACACGCATGCACAGTAACACGCGCAAACAGAAATACACACACAGAGAAACACACACACAGAAAAACACACAGAGAAACACACACAGAAGCACACACACACACAGAAGCACACACACAGAAACACTCACACATACAGAAACACACACACAGAGAAACTCACACAGAGAAAAACACACACAGAAAACACATACACACAGAAACACACACACAGAAACACACAGAGGGAAAGACACACAGAGAAAAACACACACAGAAACACACACACACAGAAACACACACGCAAAAACACACACAGAAACACACACACACACACACACACACACACACAAAGAAGCACACACCCACAGAAACACAAACCGAGAAACACACACACACAGAAACACGGACACACAGAAACTCACACAGAAACACACATGCACACACAGAGAAACACACATACACACACACAGAAACACACACAGAGAAACACGCACACAGATTCACACACAGAGTAAAACACACAGATTTATACACGCACAGTAACACGGGCACACAGAAATACACACACAGAGAAACACACACACATAAAGACACACAGAGAAACGCACACACACAGAGAAACACGCACAGAAGCTCACACACAAACACATAGAAGCACATACACAGAAACACTCACACACACAGAAACACACACACAGAGAAACGCACACAGAGAAACACACACACACACACAGAAACACACACACACAGAAACTCAGAGAAGCACACACACACACACACAGAAACACGAACAGAAACACAGACACAGAAACACACACACACACAGATACACACACACACAGAAACACACACATAGTGGAACACACGTACACAGAGAAGCACACACAAAGAAACACAGACACAGAAAAACAGACACAGAAACATGCACATACACAAATGCAGACACACGCAGACACAGACACACAGAAACACACACAGAGAGAAACACACACACAGAAACACACTCAGAGAAACACACACAGAAACACACACATACAGAAACACACGCGCACAGAAACACACACACACAGAAACACACACACAGATAAACACACAGAGAAATACGCACAGAAGCACACACACAGAAGCACACACACAGAAACACACACACACAGAAACACACACAGAGAAAAACACACACATAGAAACACACACAGAAAAACACAGAGAGAAAGAGACACAGAGAAAAACACACATACAGACAGAAACGCACACACACAGAAACACACACGCAGAAACACAAAGAAGCACACACCCACAGAAACACAAACCGTGAAACACACACAGAGAAACACGCACATACAGAAACACACACAGAAACACACACAGAGAAACACACACACAGAATCAAACACAGAGAAGCACACACAGAAACACGCATGCACAGTAACACGCGCAAACAGAAATACACACACAGAGAAACACACACACAGAAAAACACACACACAGAAAAACACACAGAGAAACACGCACAGAAGCACAAACACACACAGTTGCACACACACAGAAACACTCACACATACAGAAACACACACACAGAGAAACGCACACAGAGAAAAACACACACAGAAAACACATACACACAGAAACACACACACAGAAACACACAGAGAGAACGACACACAGAGAAAAACACACACACAGAAACACACACACACAGAAACACACACGCAAAAACACACACAGAAACACACACACACACACACAAAGAAGCACACACCCACAGAAACACAAACCGAGAAACACACACACAGAGAAACACGGACACACAGAAACTCACACAGAAACACACATGCACGCACAGAGAAACACACATACACACACACAGAAACACACACAGAGAAACACGCACACAGATTCACACACAGAGAAAAACACACAGATTTATACATGCACAGTAACACGCGCACACAGAAATACACACACAGAGAAACACACACACATAAAGACACACAGAGAAACACACACACACACAGAAGCACGCACAGAAGCTCACACACAAACACACAGAAGCACATACACAGAAACACTCACACACACAGAAACACACACACAGAGAAACGCACACAGAGAAACACACACAGCAACACACACAGCAACACACACGCAGAAACACATACAGAAACACACACACGCACACAGAAAGAAGCACACACCCACAGAAACACAAACCGAGAAACACAGACACACAGAAACACGCACATACAGAAACACACACAGAAACACACACGCACACACAGAGAAACACACACACACACACAGAAACACACACAGAGAAACACACACACAGAATCACACACAGAGAAACTCACACAGAGAAAAACACACACAGAAAACACATACACACAGAAACACACACACAGAAACACACAGAGAGAAAAACACACACACAGAAACACACACGCAAAAACACACACAGAAACACACACACACACACACACACAAAGAAGCACACACCCACAGAAACACAAACCGAGAAGCACACACGCACACACAGAGAAACACACACACACAGAAACACACACAGAAACACACACGCACACACAGAGAAACACACACACACAGAAACACACACGGAAACAGACACAGAGAAACACTCAAGCAGACGCAGAAACACACACACTCGCCGAAACACTCACACAGACAGAAACGCACACACACAGAAACACACACACACAGAAACAGACACACAGAGAAACACACACAGCAGCACACACAGAGAAACACACACACAGAAACACACACACAGAAACACACACACACACAGAAGCACACTCGTACAGAAATTCAGAGAAACACACACACACTCACAGAAACGCACGCACAGAAACACAGACACAGAAACACACACAGACACAGATACACACACACACAGAAACACACACATGCAGGAACACACGCACACAGAGAAACACACACAGAGAAACACAGACAAAGAAAAACAGACACAGAAACATACAAATACACAGATGCAGACACACACACACACACACACACACAGAAACACACGCACACACACAGAAACACACAAAGAGAAACAGACACACAGAAACACACTCAGAGAAAGTCACACAGAAACACACACGGACAGAAGCACACACACACAGAAATACACACACAGAAAAACACACAGAGAAACACGCACAGAAGCACACACAGAGAAAATCACACGCACAGAAACAGACACACACAGAAACACACACAGAGAAAAACACACACAGAGAATCACACACACACACAGAAACACACTCGCAGAAACACACACAGAAACACACACACACACAAAGAAGCACACTCCCACCGAAACACAAAACGAGAAACACACACACACAGAAACACGCACATGCAGAGAACACACACACACAGAAACAAACACACCGAAACACTCACAGAATCACACACGGAAACACACACAGAGAAACACAAAAACAGACGTCAGAAACACACACACAGTCGCCGAAACACACACACAGACAGAAACGCACACACACAGAAACACACACACACAGAAACAGACACACAGAGAAACACACACACAGAAACAAACACACAGAAACACACAGAAACACGCACACAGAGAAACACACACACAGAGAAACACACACAGAGAAAAACACACACGGAGAAACACACACGCAGAGAAACACACACACAGAGAAACACACACAGAGAAACACACAGAGAAATGCAAAGAGAAACAAACAGAGAAACACACAGTGAAATACACACAGAGAAACACGCACACTCACATACAGAAACACACCCACACTGAAACACGGAGAGAAACTCACACAGAAACACACACAGAAACCCACACACAAAGAAACACACACGCAGAGAAACACACACACAGAAACACACACAGAAAAAACATACAGAGAAACATACACACAGAGAAACACACACACAGAAACATACACTGAAACACACACACACACACACACACACACAGAAACACACTCAGAGAAACACGGAGAGAAACATACAGAGAAGCACAGATAGAAACACACATTGAAACATTCAGTGCAACACACACACAGAAACATACAGACACACAGATAAACACACAGAGAAACACACACACAGAAGCACACTCAGAGAAATAAGCACAGAAACACACACATACAGAAACACACACATAGAAATACACACACAGAGAAACACACACACAGAAAAACACACAGAGAAACACGCACAGAAGCACACACACGCACAGAAGCATACACACTGAAACACTCACACACACAGAAACACACACACAGAGAAACACACACAGAGAAAAACACACACAGTGAAACACACACACAGAGAAACACACACACAGAAACACACAGAGAGAAACACACACAGAGAAAAACACACACAGAGAAACACACACACACAGAAACATACACGCAGAAACGATTACAGAAACACACACACGCACACAGAAAGAAGCACACACCCACAGAAACACAAACCGAGAAACACACACACAGAGAAACACGCACACACAGAAACACACACAGAAACACACACGCACACACAGAGAAACACACACACACAGAAACACACACGGAAACAGACACAGAGAAACACTCAAGCAGACGCAGATACACACACACACTCGCCGAAACAAACACACAGACGGAAACGCACACACACCAAATCACACACACACAGAAACAGACACACAGAGAAACACACACAGCAGCACACATAGAGAAACACACACACAGAAACACACACACAGAAACACACACACACACACACACAGAAGCACACAGGTACAGAAATTCAGAGAAACACACACGCACACAGAAACGCACACACAGAAACACAGACACAGAAACACACACAGAAACACACACGTACAGAAGCACACACACAGAAATACACACACAGAGAAACACGCACAGAAGCACACACACACACACAGAAGCACACACACAGGGAAACACACACACAGAGAAACACACACAGAGAAAACCACAGACGGAGAAACACACACGCAGAGAAACACACACACAGAGAAACACACACAGAGAAACACACAGTGAAATACACACAGTGAAACACACACAGAGAAACACACACACTCACATACAGAAACACACACACACTGAAACACGCAGAGAAGCTCACACAGAAACACACACAGAAACCCACACACAGAAACACACACAGAAACACACACACAGAGAAACACACACGCAGAGAAACACACACACAGAAACACACACAGAAAAAGCATACAGAGAAACATACACACAGAGAAACACACACACAGAAACATACACTGAAACACACACAAACACACAGAAACACACTCAGAGAAACACGGAGAGAAACATACAGAGAAGCACAGATAGAAACACACATTGAAACATTCAGTGCAACACACACACAGAAACGTAGACACACAGATAAACACACAGAGAAACACACACACAGAAGCACACTCAGAGAAACACACACAGAAACACACAAATACAGAAACACACACACAGAAATACACACACAGAGAAACACACACACAGAAAAACACACAGAGAAACACGCACAGAAGCACACACACACACAGAAGCATACACACTGAAACACTCACACACACAGAAACACACACACAGAGAAAAACAAACAAAGAAAAACACACACTGAGAAACACACACACAGAGAAACACACACACAGAAACACACAGAGAGAAACACACACAGAGAAAAACACACGCAGAGAAACACACACACACAGAACCACACACGCAGAAACACATACAGAAACACACACACGCACACAGAAAGAAGCACACACCCACAGAAACACAAACCGAGAAACACACATACAGAGAAACACACACACACAGAAACACACACAGAAACACACACGCACACACAGAGAAACACACACACACAGAAACACACACGGAAACAGACACAGAGAAACACTCAAGCAGACGCAGAAACACACACACACTCGCCGAAACACACACACAGACAGAAACGCACACACACAGAAACACACACACACAGAAACAGACACACAGAGAAACACACACAGCAGCACACACAGAGAAACACACACACAGAAACACACACACAGAAACACACACACACACACAGAAGCACACACGTACAGAAATTCAGAGAAACACACACAGACACAGATACACACACAGAAACACACACATACAGGAACACACGCACACAGAGAAACACACACAGAGAAACACTGACAAAGAAAAACAGACACAGAAACATACAAATACACAGATGCAGACACACACAGACACACACACACAGAAGCACACACACACACAGAAACACACACAGAGAAACAGACACACAGAAACACACTCAGAGAAACACACACAGAAACACACACGTACAGAAGCACACACACAGAAATACACACACAGAGAAACACACACAGAAAAACACACAGAGAAACACGCACAGAAGCACACACACACACACAGAAGCACACACACAGAAACACACATAGAGAAAGACACACAGAGAAAAACACACACACAGAAACACACACACAGAAACACACACAGAGAAACACACACAGAAACACACACACACACACACACAAAGAAGCACGCACCCACAGAAACACAAACCTAGAAACACACACACAGAGAAACACGCAGACACAGAGAACACACACACACAGAAACAAACACACAGAAACACTCACCGAATCACACACGGAAACACACACAGAGAAACACACAAACAGACGTCAGAAACACGCACACAGTCGCCGAAACACACACACAGACAGAAACGCACACACACAGAAACACACACACACTGAAACAGACACACAGAGAAACACACACAGCAGCACACACACAGAAACACACACACAGAGAAACACGCACACAGGGAAACACACACACAGAGAAACACACACAGTGAAAAGCACACACAGAGAAACACACACGCAGAGACACACACACACAGAGAAACACACACAGAGAAACACACAGAGAAATGCAAATAGAAACAAACAGAGAAACACACAGTGAACTACACACAGAGAAACACACACAGAGAAACACACACACTCACATACAGAAACACACACACACTGAAACACGCAGAGAAACTCACACAGAAACACACACAGAAACCCACACACAGAAACACACACACAGAGAAACACACACACACAGAAACACACGCACACAGAAACACACACAGAGAAACATGCACACACAGAAACACACACACAGACACACACACAGAAACACACACGCAGAGAAACACACACGCAGAAACACACACAGAAAAACATACAGAGAAACATACACACAGAGAAACACACATACAGAAACATACACTGAAACATACACACACACACAGAAACACGGAGAGAAACATACAGAGAAACACAGATAGAAACACACATTGAAACATTCAGTGCAACACACACACAGAAACATACAGACACACAGATACACACAGAGAACCACACAATGAAACACACAGTGAAAAACACAGAGAAACACACACAGAGAAACATCCACACACACACACACACACACACACATAAACACACACACACAGAAACACAGAGAAACACACACACAGAAACAGACGGAGGAACACACAGAGAAACACACAGTTAAACACACACACAGACACACGCACCGAAACACACATACACTGAAAAACACAGCGAAACACACAGAAAAACACAGAAACACACACACAGAGAAACACACACACATTGAAACACACACACAGAGAAACACACACACAGAAACTCACACACAGGTAAACACAGAGAAACACACAGTGTAACACACAATGAAACACACATAGAGAAATACACACACATAAACACACAGAGAAACACATAGAGGAACACACAGAGAAACAGACAGTGAAACGCACACACAGAAACACATACACAGTAAGACACAGAGAAACACACAGAGAAGCACAGACAGAAACACACACACAGACACAGAATCACACTCACACGGAGAAACACACACACACAGAAACACACAGAGAAACTCACACAGAAACCCACACACAGAAACACACACACAGACAGAGAAACACACACACACAGAAACACACGCACACAGAAACACACACAGAGAAACACGCACACACAGAAACACACGCACAGACACACACACAGAAACACACACGCAGAGAAACACACACACAGAAACACACACAGAAAAAACATACAGAGAAACATACACACAGAGAAACACACATACAGAAACATACACTGAAACACACACACACACACAGAAACACACTCAGAGAAACACGGAGAGAAACATACAGAGAAACACAGATAGAAACACACATTGAAACATTCAGTGCAACACACACACAGAAACATGCAGACACACAGATACACACAGAGAACCACACAATGAAACACACAGTGAAAAGCACAGAGAAACACACACAGAGAAACATCCACACACACACATAAACACACACACACACAGAAACACAGAGAAACACACACACAGAAACACACGGAGGAACACACAGAGAAACACACAGTTAAACACACACAGAGACACACGCACCGAAACACACATACACTGAAAAACACAGCGAAACACACAGAAAAACACAGAAACACACACAGAGAAACACACACACATTGAAACACACACACAGAGAAACAGACACACAGAAACTGACACACAGACACACAGGTAAACACAGAGAAACACACAGTGTAACACACAATGAAACACACACAGAGAAATACACACACATAAACACACAGAGAAACACATCGAGGAACACACAGAGAAACAGACAGTGAAACGCACACACAGAAACACACACACAGAAACACACACACAGTAAGACACAGAGAAACACACAGAGAAGCACAGACAGAAACACACACACAGACACAGAATCACACTCACACGGAGAAACACACACACACAGAAACACACACAGTGGAACACACAGACAGAGAAACACACACACACAGAAACACACACACAGAAACACACAACACCGAAACACACACACATACAGAGAAACACACACACAGAAGCACACACAGAGAAACAGACACAGAGAAAGACACACTGAAACACACACACACAGAAACACACACACAGAAACACACAACACCGAAACACACACACATACAGAGAAACACACACACAGAAGCACACACAGAGAAACAGACACAGAGAAAGACACACTGAAACACACACACACAGAAACATACACACACAGAGAAACACACACACACACATTGAAACACACACAGAGAAACACACACAGCGAAAAACACATAGACACACAAACACACACGCAGAGAAACAGGCAACCAGAGAAAATCTCACGGAAACACACACAGAGAAAAACACACACATAAACACACACACACGCACAGAACCACTCACCCACAGAAACACAAGCAGAGAAACACACACACAGAAACACATTCACAGAAACACACAAGGACACAGAAACATGCACACACACAGAAACACACGCACACAGAAACACACACACAGAAACAGACACACAGAGAATAACACACGGAAACACACACAGAGAAACACACACAGAGAAACACACACAGAGAAACACACATGGAAACACACACAGAGAAACACACACAGAGAAACACGCACAGAGAATCACATAGAAACACACACACATACAGAAACACACACACAGAAACGCACACACCCACAGAAGTACACACACAGAGAAACACACACTGAGAAAAACACTCACAGAGATACACACACGCAGAGGCACACACACAGAGAAACACACACAGGGAAACAAACACAGAGAAGTACACACACACACACAGAAACAGAGACACAGAAACTGAGAGAAACACACACACACACAGAGATACACGCAGAGAAACAGACGGAGAAACACACATTGAAACCCACACACACAGAAACAAACAGACAGAAACACGCACACAGACACAGAAACACACACACACATAACACACGCACACAGAAACACACAGACAGCGAAACACATACACAGAGAAATACACACACAGAAATGCACACAGCAACACACACACAGAAACACACACACACACACACACACAGAAACACACACACAGAGAAACACACACACAGTGAAACAAGCAGACAGAGAAACACACACACAGAAACACACACACGCAGAGAAACAGATGCACACAGAAACATACACACAGCGAAACACACACACAGAGAAATACACACACAGAAATACACACAGCAACACACACACAGACACACAGAAACACACACACGCACACAGAAACACACACACAGAGAAACACACACAGAGAAACTGATACACTGAGAAACACGCACACAGACGAACACACACACAGAAACACACACAGAATCACACACACAGGCACACAGAAACACAGACACACAGTAACACACACACAGAGAAACACACTCAGAGAAACACAAAGACAAACACACATAGAAAAACAGACAGAAAAACACACACAGACACAGAATCACACACAGACACAGAAACACACACACACAGAAACACACACACGGTGAAAGCACACACATAGAAACACACACGCACACAAAACACACACACAGGGAAACAGACACACAGAGAAATACACACACAGAAATACACACAGCGACACACACACAGACACACAAAAACACACACACACACACACAGAAACACACACAGAGAGAAACACACTCAGAGAAACACAAAGACAAACACACATAGAAACACAGACAGAAGCACACACACACACAGAAACACACACACACAGAAACACACACACAGTGAAACACACACAGAGAAACACACTCACAGAAACACACACACACAGAAACACACTCAGAGAAACACAAAGAGAAACACACATAGAAACACAGACAGAAACACACACACAGACACAGAATCACGCACACACAGAAACACACACACAGAGAAATACACACACAGTGAAACACACACACAGAGAAACAAACACACACTCAGAAACAAACACACAGTGAAACAAACAGACAGAGAAACACACACACAGAACACACACAGAAACACACACACACACAGAGAAACTCACACAGAGAAAAACACTCCCAGAGAAACACACACACAGAGACACACACACAGAGAAACACACAGATAAACACATAGTGAAACACACACAGAGAAACACACACACACAGAAATACGGAGAAACACACACACACTCACACACACAGAAACACATCGAGAAACACACAGAGAAACGCAGAGTGAAACACACAGGCACAGGAACACACACAGAAAAACACACACAGAAACACACAGAGAAACACACACACAGAAACACACACACAGACACAGAAACACAAACACAGAAACACACACACAGAAACACACACAGAAACACACACGCACAGAAACACACCCCACAGAAACACAAGCAGAGAAACACACACACAGAAATACACAGACACAGAAACATATACACACACAGGAACACACACACACACAGAAGCACACACACACAGAAACAGACACACAGAGGAGCACACACGGAAACACACACAGAGAAACACAAGCACAGAAACACACACAGAAACACACACACATACAGAAACACATACACACAGAAACGCACTCACACAGAGAAACACACACACAGAAACAAACAGAGAGAAAAGCACACACAGAGAAACACACACACACAGAAACACACACACAGATATATGTCTTAATGTCAAAGGTTTCAAGGGTTATGTGGAGAAAGTGGGAACAGGGGACTGAATTAGACCATCGGTCATGACCTTTATTGAATGGCAGAGCAGACCCGATGGGCCGAATGGCCTGCTCCTATTTTCTGTGTCTCTCTGAGAGAGACAAACAGAGAGAGGGACAGATGGAGAGAGAAAGAGAAACACAGGAGGAAGGAGAGATAGAGATGCAGAGAGGTGACCCTGAGATTCTCTCACACACACACACAAGCGTGCAGACACACACACACACACTCACACTCATAGAGACACACACACAGACACACACGCATAGACACACATACAACACTCACAACCACAGACACACACAGACTTTATAATCCACACTGATGACAGTAAAAATGGCCAACAGAACCTCAGTAATAATCCCCGGTGTCTGCCCAGTCCTGAGAGAGTAAGAGAGAGAGATAGGGAGTGACAGAGAGAGACAGTGGAAGAGGGGAGACAAAACAGCTTGTAGGAGAAATTTACATTTATTTGTGTTTTACAGATTTTATTAAAAGTTGAAAGGGACTGGACACTGAAAAAGCTGTCAGTGCGCAACATCAACCCTGAGAGACTTTAGAAGTGAGGGAAGGGGAGATACTTTACAGTCTACACTGATGACAGCAAAAATCCCCAAACACAAACACAGTAACAATCCCCATTATCTGCCCAGTCCTGTATTGCGGGTTTCGTGTGAAGATTTTACGGGTGAGTGTTGGATCACTGTTTGATATTTTCAAACTGTAGGGAAAGAATTAAAGGTTTAACATTAACTAAGAAATGGCTGAAAGCATTACTGTGCTGGGATGAACATATCAATGGACTGGAAGAGTCAGTAAGGTCCTGTCCTGGGATTAACATATCAATGGACTGGAAGAGTCAGGAAGGTCCTGTCTTGGGATTAACATATCAATGGACAGGTCCACGAGGCAGGAGATTGAATGACAACCCAACCTGTCAGAGGCTCAAGGGGTGGAGTTTGCAAACAGCTCACTCAGGATAGAACTGGGTAGAAACATCCCAGTTCCAATCACAAAATCCACCTTTCACTCTCTGTGGAGAGAGTAGACACATTCCCCAGACGGTTCAGTGTGTGTGTGTGTGTGTGTGTGTGTGTGTGTGTGTGTGTGCATGCGCTCTCTCTGTCTCAATCTGGTTTATAAAACTGTGATTTGGTTGTATTTGAATATTGCTGATTGACTGTATAACTGAGAATGGAAACCCTGGGCTCTTGCTGTGCTATTTTGTTTAAAAATGTCCTCGCTTTGTATTTTAATCCAATTTTTCTCCTTCTTTCCCCTGAGGAATTTTCATTCTGAAAACTGCATCGTGAAAGTGAAAAGAGGGAAAGTCTGGGATGAGGAATCCTTGGTGAGAAGCTTCCTCAAGAGGGGACGGACTGAGGCCTTGTCCACAGGCTGCACCAAAAGGGCCCACATGAGTTGTGTCTGTTTATTAGCCCGCGGTTTAATTTCCTCTCTGGGGCCCTGGTTGAAATAGTTCCTGTCGGATTGGGGCCCTGGAGTTTTAAACATGTTGAAAGCCTAAGGTTAAAGGAGCAACCCCAGGAGGGATTCCCATTTGCCACTTGCTCCTTCCAACCTGTCTGTGAGGTATGCTGCTGTTTTGGGCAATGCTATGAAGCTAACAGTTAACTAAAATGCACGGGGCCCATTTTAATTCATTTTACTGTCGTTCTGAGGTTGAATTTCTCTCTGTCTCCACATTCTTTCCCCGTGTTTCTATCTCCCGCACCCCCTCCCCATGCTTTCTCGTCTCTGTCTCTGTTTCACACTCAGCTTCTCCATTTAAACCTTTAATAAATAAAAAAACATGCCACACACAGCAATGCGATTTGTCGTTATTTGAAATGGTGAGACGGAATCAGCAGCTTGTTCCCAGTTTAAAGGGGGAGTTTCACCCTTTCTGGGGACTGAAATCTGGATATTGTCGCATTGCTGCTTGTGGGATCTTGCTGTGCATCTAGTGCCCTGTAGCATTACTTACATGACAACAATGAGGACACAATAAAATTCAGCTTCCTGAGGGTCTGAGTTTGGATTTCTCTCTGTTTTTACAATAATTTTACAATAATTACAAGAGCTGAACGTGAAGCTCTCTAAAGACTTGTTAGAAGTTTAATGATGGAGTTCAGCATTTTTTGAGGACTGTGATGGGATATCTGGCTATGATCACATTGTGGGATCCTGCTGTGCATACATTCCCTGCATCAATTTCTGCATTACAACACTGAGGCAGAAACAGATGGAGAGAAAAAGAGGGAGAGTGGGAAACAGCTGGAGGTGGCAGGTTAAACGCAGAGAGAGAGAGAGACAGGCGGAGTGTGCGTGAGAGCGGGAAGGCAGAGAAAGATGGAAGAAAACAGAGAGAGAGAGAGAGAAATCCACACTCAAAACCTCGGTAAACTGAATTTTGAAGTGTCACCATTGCTGGGATCTTGTTCTGCACAGCTTGCCTGCAGAATTCCCTGTATTGGAACAGTGACTGCATTTTAGAAGTAAATTCATTGTGTGTAAAGCTCTCCTGAAGGCCTGTAATTAAAGTCCTGAGCTTGAAGCCGGTATAATTCCCGAATAATGCTGGTGTTTGGAACAGTGACGTGAATTTCTCTCTCTCTCTCCATCTGTCTCTCTGAATGAAAGTAACAGGAGGGAGATAGTCGCAGGAGAGTGAGGGAAACATGGAGGGAATGAGAGGGGGCGGAGGGGTAGCCGACTGTTATTGGAGTACTGCTTGTGGGGTCTTGCTGTGCACCAATGGTCCACAGCATTTCCAACATTGCCAACCACTTTAAAAATTAATTAATTGGGTGTCAAATACTTCTGTGAATCAGCAATGAAATGGCTTAAATGTGCAGGTGTGTAAAGGCTTGTTCTCATCCACGAATATTGCTGGAGTTTTTGGCTGTGCTTTGAATTTGACAGTGAATGACACACCTGGGGGCCATTTGAATTCAGATTTTCAGGGATGGGAATGTGGATTTCTCTCTCGATCCTTCTATGGCAGAGGGGATGGGGGTCACCAGTGTTTGTGTGTTTTGACGATGAGGCAGAAACAGATGTTTCTTTACAGATGTAATGACAAAAAGTCAGCAATAGAAAAAAGACAGAAAGTCATAAATAGAGAAAAATCAGAAATAGAGAAAAGACAGAAAGTCATAAATAGAGAAAAATCTGAAATACAGAAAAGGCAGAAATAGAGAAAAGACAGAAAGTCAGAAATAGAGAAAAGACAGAAATCGAGAAAAGACAGAAAATCAGAAATAGAGAAAAGACAGAAAGTCAGAAATAGAGAAAAGACAGAGAGTCAGAAATGCAGAAAAGACAGTCAGAGAAATAGAGAAAAGATAAAGTCAGAAATAGAGTACAGACAGAAAGGCAGAGAAGGAGAGAAAAAGCAGAAAGAGACAGAGAAAAAGAGGAGGGGAAAAGTGGAGGAAAAGAACTGAGACACAATGAAATTGCAGGCAGCTAAGGGATAGACAGAACGCAGTGAGAAAGGCACACAGAGAATCAGAGAGATTGAGAGAGAGAAGGACAGAGAAATCCATTGAGACAGAAAGACACATAATGACACCGAGAGAAACAGAGAGAGAGAAACACAAAGTGAGAGAGTGAGAGATGGAGAAACAGAGAGGGAGAGAGAGAAACACAGAGAGAGAAACACAGAGAGGGAGAGAAACATAGAGGGAATGAAATGGATAGAGAGAAACAGAGAGAATGAAGTAGAGAGGTAGAGAAACAGAGAGAGACGCACAGAGAGAGAGAAGCACCAAGTGAGGGAGAGCGAGATCGTGAAATGGAGAGTGAGAGAGAACCAGAGAGAGAGAAAAACACAGAGTGAACCAGAGAGAGAGAAAAAACAGAGAGAGAGAGAAACACAGGGAGAGAAACACGGAGAGACAGAAACACACTGAGAGAGAAACATAACGAGAGAGATTGAGAGAGAGAGATTGAGGAACTGAGAGAGAGAAACAGAGGGAGAGAAACAGAGATAGAGAGAGAAACAGAGACAGAGAGAGAGAAAAACAGAGAGCAATAGAAACAGAGGGATTGAGAGAGATTGAGAAAGAGATTAAGAGAGTGAGAGTGAGTCAAAAGGAGGGTAAAAGGCAGAGAGAGACAATAAAGATATGATACTCACTATCCCACGTGGTCTGCGCTCCATCGTTGAACACTAACACCTTCCCTCCATCAGCTCATCCATGGGGAAAAGTTCCTGGTGAGGGAGATTGGGGTGGGAATTGGAGAAAAGGGTGAGGACTGGGACAGAGAGGGGGATTCAGACTGGACTCTCACACACACACTGTAATCAGCTTGCAATTCACCTGGGCACAGAGGCACAGAGACTGAGGCACAGAAACTCACGTTCACAAACCAGCTGCATGGAAAGAAAGAATGGAGGCTGATGTTGTCGAAATATATCCCAGAACCTGTCACTCAAAACGGACAGTCCACCCAAAATACAGCTCATGCAACCAGCTCTCAGCTTCCTCCATCTGGACACTCCCTCCCAGGTATGGGACAGTCCAAGGTGAGTCTCTGTGTAAACCCTGAGACACTTTAGAAGCAGGGGGACGGGGAGACAGGCTGTGTGGAGACTCTGGAGTAACGTTATAGACAGAAAGGGTAGATGCAGGTAAGATGTTTATCCTGGTTGGGGAGTCTATAACCAGGGGACACAATTTCAAAATAAGGGGGAATCCACTTGGGACAGAGATGAGGAGAAATTTCATTACTCAGAGGGTTGTGAATCTTTGGAATTCTCTATCCCAGAAGGCTGTGGAAGCTCAGTCATTCAGTATGTTTAAAGCAGAGATTGACATATTTCTAAAGGCCAGTGACATAAAGGGATATGAGGATAATGTGGGAAAAAGGCTTTGAAGTGGATGATCAGCCATGATTGTATTGAATGGCGGAACAAGCTCGATGGGCTGAATGGCCTACTCCTGTTCCTATGTTCCCATGCTGCTGAAATGGTTTCTTCCAAACTACCCCATCAGTTTCCCTTACTATCTCAACATCTTTGATCTAATCACCTTGATCCTCCTAAACTACAGGGACTAAATCCCTAGTTTGTGCAATATCACCTCGTAATTTAACCCTTGGAGTCCAGTTACCATTCTGGTAAATCTACACTACACTCAAAAGGACATGGAACCCCCAAGTCTCTCTGGACCTCCAGTGTTTCTATCTGTTCACCATTTATAAAGGACTGTGTTCTAGTCTTTTTTGCTGACATTCAAAGCAATCTACCACAGTTTTGCCCATTTATTTAAGATATTAATATCTCTTTGTAATTTGATGCTTCTGGCTATACTGCTTACAATCCTGCCTATTTTTGCGTCATTGGCAAACTTGGGTATGTGGCATTCTACCCCATCATCTTAAATAGTTAATAAATACAGAAAAACTGAGACTCACACGGGCTTTGCCCTAGTAGAAAAGAGTGAATCATTCCATCCGAGAGGTTTTTTAATGCCAGATTTATGTTTCTTTTCGAAAAAACAGAATTCAAATTCACTACAGCCCAAATGTGGGATTTGAACTCATGCATTTTCAATCATCAGCTCAGGCCTTCAAATTGAAACACATAAAAAGAGTTTCATTTTCCTACTGCTGTTGTCTGACTGTCTCAGGTTTTGTATATTGTTACCTTGTCCTCTTCTTCCATGTGTCTGAAGTCTCTGAAGTTTGTCAGACATTGGTAAACTACTTCATGTAGTGTTCTGTAAATACCTTCAATTCTGTGTATCTGCAAAGGACACAATTCAAATTCTCACCTTATTGCATCAACCGAAACCTGCAGGTCCATTCAAACACCCCTATTTCCTGTCTCTGCAAAGATGCATCACACTTCCAAAATGCAGGAATGTCTGAATGGAAATAGCTTTTGGCACATTTCCCAACACGTTTGCTAACACTTTTCAGGTTGAAGCTAAATTCAACTTACAGAATGCAAGTCCCAAATTGAATCTTCAAGATATAAAAAGTGACACAAATGAAATCCCAGATTTCTCTGTCCCTGCACCCATTTTAACATTGTACCATTTCGTTTATATCGCTTTTTCTCAGCCTTCCTTCCAAAATGCATCATTTTGCATTCCTCAGCATTGAAGTTAATGCCTTGTATCTGACCATTTCACCAGACTGCCTCTATCCTCCTGAAGTCTACTACTAATCCCTTCCCTGTTTATTACATTGCAGATGGCACAATGTTGAAGTTATGCCCTGTAAACCCAAGTCTAGGTCATCAATATGTATCAAAAAGATCAGTGCTTCTAATCCAAAGCCCTGGGGAATATTCGTGTACCTCAATAGACACTGTATACAGTGAGTACAAAAGCAGGGACGTTATGTTATAAAGCTCTAATTAGGCAAAAACCGGAGAATTGTGTCCAGTTCTGGTCACCACACTTTAGGGAGTAGGAGAGTGTCCTTGAGAGGGTGCAGAGGAGATTTGCCAGAATGGTTCCAGGGATGAGGGATTTTAGCGAGAAAGTTAGGTTGGAAAAGCTTGATTTGGTCTCCTTACAACAAAGCAGAATGAGGCGAGATTGAATAGAAGTGTGTAAGATTACGTCAGGCAAAGATACCGCCCTCCAGTCTGAAGCAAGCATTCACCACTACTCTCTGTGTTCTGTCCCTTAGCCAATGTTATATCCAGTCTGTCGCTGACCCGTTCATTCCATGAGCATTCATTTTGCTAACTTGTCAATTATGAGGCACCATTATGACGTGCCCATGAGGAAATTGGTCCCAAAGCATAAAAAACGCACACACGCAGAAAAAACACACAGACAGGCAATGAGCATCTGCAACAAGGGAGAATCCAACCACCTCTCCTTGGCATTCAAAGCATTATCCCATCGCTGAATTCCCCAGCATCAACATCCTGAGGAAACATTGACCAGGAACTGAACTGAAGAAATCGCATCAATACAGTGGCAACAGTGAATTAGAATTAGAATATTACAGCGCAGTACAGGCCCTTCGGCCCTCGATGTTGCGCCGAGCTGTGAAACCATCTGACCTACACTATTCCATTTTCATCCATGTGTCTATCCAATGTCCACTTAAATGCCCTTAAAGTTGGTGAATCTACTACTGCTGCAAGCAGGGCATTCCACGCCCTTACTACTCTCTGAGTAAAGAAACTACCTCTCACATCTGTCCGATATCTATCACCCCTCAACTTGAAGCTATGTCCCCTCGTGTTTGCCATCACCATCCGAGGAAAAAGACGCTCACTATCCACCCTATCTAACCCTCTAATTATCTTATATGTCTCTATTAAGTCACCTCTCCTCCTCCTTCTCTCCAACGAAAACAACCTCAAGTCCCTCAGCCTTTCCTCGTAAGACCTTCCCTCCAGACCAGGCAACATCCTAGTAAATCTCCTCTGCACCCTTTCCATAGCTTCCACATCCTTCCTATAATGCGGTGACCAGAACTGCACGCAATACTCCAGGTGCGGTCTCACCAGAGTCTTGTACAGCTGCAGCATGACCTCGTGGCTCCGAAACTCGACCCAACTACTAATAAAAGCGAACACACCATATGCCTTCTTGACAGCCCTATTAACCTGGTTAGCAACCTTCAGGGATTTATGCACCTGGACACCAAGATCTCTCTGCTCATCTACACTACCAAGAATCTTCCCATTAGCCCAGTACTCTGCATTCCTGTTACTCCTTCCAAAGTGAATCACCTCACACTTTTCCGCATTAAACTCCATTTGCCATCTGTCAGCCCAGCTCTGCAGCCTATCTATGTCTCTCTGTACCCGACAACATCCTTCGGCACTATCCACAACTCCACCGACCTTAGTGTCATCTGCAAATTTACTAACCCACCCTTCTACACCCTCTTCCAGGTCATTTATAAAAATGACAAACAGCAATGGCCCCAAAACAGATCCTTGCGGTACACCACTAGTAACTAAACTCCAGGATGAACATTTGCCATCAACCACCACCCTCTGTCTTCTTTCAGCTAGCCAATTTCTGATCCAAAGCTCTAAATCACCTTCAACCCCATACTTCCGTATTTTCTGCAATAGCCTACCGTGGGGAACCTTATCAAACGCCTTACTGAAATCCATATACACCACATCCACTGCTTTACCCTCATCCACCTGTTTGGTCACCTTCTCGAAAAACTCAATAAGGTTTGTGAGGCACGACCTACCCGTCACAAAACCGTGCTGACTATCTCTAATGTACTTATTCTTTTCAAGATGATTATAAATCCTGTCTCTTATAACCTTTTCCAACATTTTACCCACAACCGAAGTGAGGCTCACAGGTCTATAATTACCAGGGCTGTCTCTACTCCCCTTCTTGAACAAGGGGACAACCTTTGCAATGCTCCAGTCTTCCGGCACTATTCCTGTCGACAATGACGACATAAAGATCAAGGACAAAGGCTCTGCAATCTCCTCCCTAGCTTCCCAGAGAATCCTAGGATAAATCCCATCTGGCCCAGGGGACTTATCCATTTTCACACTTTCCAAAATTGCTAACACCTCCTCCTTGTGAACCTCAATCCCATCTAGCCTCGTAGCCTGAATCTCAGTATTCTCAACAACATTTTCTTTCTCTACTGTAAATACTGACGCAAAATATTCATTTAACACTTCCCCTATCTCCTCTGATTCCACACACAACTTCCCACTACTATCCTTGATTGGCCCTAATCTAACTCTAGTCATTCTTTTATTCCTGATATACCTATAGAAAGCCTTAGGGTTTTCCCTGATCCGATCCACCAATGACTTCTCGTGTCCTCTCCTTGCTCTTCTTAGCTCTCCCTTTAGATCCTTCCTGGCTAGCTTGTAGCTCTCAAGCGTCCTAACTGAGCCTTCACGTCTCATCCGAACAAAAGCCTTCTTCTTCCTCTTGACTAGCGCTTCAACTTCTTTAGTAAACCACGGCTCCCTCGCATGACAACTTCCTCCCTGCCTCACAGGTACATACTTATCAAGGACACGCAGTAGCTGCTCCTTGAATAAGCTCCACATTTCGATTGTTCCCATCCCCTGCAGTTTCCTTCCCCATCCTACGCATCCTAAATCTTGCCTAATCGCATCATAATTTCCTTTCCCCCAGTTATAATTCTTGCCCTGCGGTATATACCTGTCCCTGCCCATCGCTAAGGTAAACCTAACCGAATTGTGATCACTGTCACCAAAGTGCTCACCTACATCTAAATCTAACACCTGGCCGGGTTCATTACCCAGTACCAAATCCAATGTGGCATCGCCCCTGGTTGGCCTGTCTACATACTGTGTCAGAAAACCCTCCTGCACACACTGGACAAAAACTGACCCATCTAAAGTACTCGAACTATAGTATTTCCAGTCGATATTTGGAAAGTTAAAGTCCCCCATAACAACTACCCTGTTACTCTCACCCCTGTCGAGAATCATCTTCGCTATCCTTTCCTCTACATCTCTGGAACTATTCGGAGGTCTATGAAAGACTCCCAACAGGGTAACCTCACCTCTCCTGTTTCTAACCTCAGCCCATACTACCTCAGTAGACGAGTCCTCAAACGTCCTTTCTGTCGCTGTAATACTCGCCTTGATTAACAATGCCACACCCCCCCCCCCCCCCCCCTCTTTTACCATCTTCTCTGTTCTTACTGAAACATCTAAATCCCGGAATCTGCAACATCCATTCCTGCCCCTGCTCTACCCATGTCTCCGAAATGGCCACTACATCGAGATCCCAGGTACCAGCCCATGCTGCAAGCTCACCCACCTTATTCCGGATGCTCCTGGCGTTGAAATAGACACACTTTAAACCAGGTTCTTGCTTGCCAGTGCCCTCTTGCTTCCTTGTAACCATATCCCTGACCTCACTACTCTCAACATCCTGTCCACTGGCACTACAATTTGGGTTCCCATTCCCATGCTGAATTAGTTTAAACCCCCCCGAAGAGCACGAGCAAACCTCCCCCCCCCCCCCCCCCCCAGGATATTGGTACCCCTCTGGTTCAGGTGAAGACCATCCTGTTTGTAGAGGTCCCACCTACCCCAGAAAGAGCCCCAATTATCCAGGAAACCAAATCCCTCCCTCCTGCACCATCCCTGCAGCCACGTGTTCAACTCCTCTCTCTCCCTATTCCTCGCTTCGCTATCACGTGGCACGGGCAACAACCCAGAGATAACAATTCTGTTTGTTCTTGCTCTAAGCTTCCACCCTAGCTCCCTAAATTTCTGTCTTAAATCCCCATCTCTCTTCCTACCTATGTCGTTGGTGCCTATGTGGACCACGACTTGGGGCTGCTCCCCCTCCCCATTAAGGATCCCAAAAACACGATCCGAGACATCACGAACCCTGGCACCTGGGAGGCAACATACCAACCGTGAGTCTCTCTCGTTCCCACAGAACCTCCTATCTGTTCCCCTAACTATGGAGTCCCCAATGACTAATATTCTGCTCCTCTTCCCCCTTCCTTTCTGAGCAACAGGGACAGACTCTGTGCCAGATATCTGTACCCCATTGCTTACCCCTGGTAAGTCGTCCCGCGCAACAGTATCCAAAACGGTATACCTGTTGTTGAGGGAAACAGCCACAGGGGATCCCTGCACTGCCTGCTGGTTCCCTCTCCTTCCCCTGACGGTAACCCATCTACCTACTTCTTTTACCTGAGGTGTGACTACCTCCCCATAACTCCTCTCAATAGCCTCCTCCGCCTCCCGAATGATCCGAAGTTCATCCAGCTCCAGCTCCAGTTCCCTAACGCGGTTCTCGAGGAGCTGGAGTTGGGTGCACTTCCCACAGATGCAGTCAGCAGGGACACTCTTGGCGACCCTTACCTCCCACATTCTGCAGGAGGAACATACAACTGCCTTAATCTCCATTCCCACTATTCCAAATTCCCAACAAATCTACTGAAGAACCAAAAAAACAAAAAGTCAAAACTTGTTAGGTTAGCAATCCAACGGACAGAACTTCCCAAATAAAAAGTTTACCTTATCAACACACCAGAGTCCTTTTTTTTGGTTAGAGGAGGAGGGTGGGTGGGAGACACTACACGTGTAGTGTCTCGGGTACAGCCACCACACAAATATATACCCTTTTCCTTACCCAGCAGTCCCCTGGTCCTCCGAAAACAAAAGGGAATTCACTTTTAAACTTACGCTGAAATTGACTTCTCAGCTGTAAGCCCGTTCACGCACCTCCGTTGCTATCAACGCTGCAGTCACCGAAACTAAAAGAAAGAGATTCTAAACCACACAAATATATACCCTTTTCCTTACCCAGCAGTCCCCTGGTCCTCCGAAAACAAAAGGGAATTCACTTTTAAACTTACGCTGAAATTGACTTCTCAGCTGTAAGCCCGTTCACGCACCTCCGTTGCTATCAACGCTGCAGTCACCGAAACTGTGACTTACCTCCTGACTCCCCAAAGCCTTTCCACCACCTGCAAGAAACAGGTCAGGTGTGTGATGGTATCTCCGCACTTGCCTGGATGAGTGCAGCACCGATAATACTCCAATAGCTCGACACCATCCAGGACAAAGCAGCACACTTGATTGGCACTCCATACATCACTTTAAACTATGATGATATCACCCCTTAACCTTCTAAATTCCAGTGATACAGAGTAAAGCTCCATCGACACTGTCCCATCAAATGCTGCCAAGCTATTAGTTAGCTATTGAGTAAACCTCTGTCCTCGCTGTTCCATCAAACACTCCCACTCTATCTGTCTCTGTCTCTCTGTCTCTGTGTGTGTGTGTGTCTCTCTCTCTCTCTGCCTCTCTCTCTCTCTTTCTCTCTCGCTATCTGTTTCTCTCTCTCTCTGTCCCTCTACCTCTCCCTCTTCTCTCTGTCTCTCTCTCCCTCTGCCCCTCCCTCTCTCCCTCTCTCGCAGTCTCCGTCACTCTCTGACTTTCTCATTGTCTTTCCCCATCGCTGTTTCCCTCTCTCTGCCTCTTCATCTCTCTGCCTCTCTCTCTCTCTGTCTCTCTGCCTCTCCCTCTCTCCCCCTCTCTCCCCTCTCTCTCTCTCTGTCTCTCTGCCTCTCGCTCTCTGTCTCTCTTTCTCTCTCTGTCTCTCTCCCCCTCCCTCTATCTCTCTCAATCTCTGTCTCTCTGCCTCTCCCTCTCTCTCTCTGTCTTTCTCCCTCTCCGAATTTCTCATTGTCTTTCCCCATCACTCTCTCTGTCTCCCTCTCCCTCTCTGTCTCTCTCCCTCTCTCTGTTTCTCTCTCTCTCTGTCTCTCTGCCTCTCCCTCTCTCTCTGTCTCTCTCACTGCCTCTCACTCTACCTCTTCCTGTCTCTCTCCCTCTCTCTGTTGTTCTCGCTCTGTTTTTCTCCCTCTTTGTGTCTCTCTGCCTGTCTCTCCTCTCTCTCTCTGTCCATGACTCTGTGTCTCGCTCACATCATTTATCTCTCTCTCTCTGTCTCTCTGCCTCTCCCTCTCTCTGTGTCACTCTCTCTCTGTCCATCTCCCTCTCTCTCTGTCTTTCTCTCTCTCTCTGACATTCTCATTGTCTTTACCCATCATTGTCTCTGTCTCCCTCTCTCTCTGCTGATGCCTCTCCCTCTCTCTCTCTCTCTCTCTGTATCTGTCTCTCTCTGCCTATCTCTCTGTCTCTGTCTGTCTCCCTCGCTCTCTCTGTCTCTCCCTCTCCCTTTCTGTCTCTTCCTCTCTCTCTCTCCTTTCGCCACTGTCTGCCCCTATCCATCTCTCCCTGTCATCTAGGGGCTTGTGCCAAAGTTGGGAGAGCTGTCCTACAGACTGTTCAAGGAACAGCCTGACATAGTCATACTCATGGAATCATACCTTACAGAGAATGTCCCAGACACTATAATCACGATCCCTGGGTATGCCCTGTCCGAACGGCAGGACAGACCCAGCAGCGGTGGTGGCACAGTGGTATACAGTAGGGAGGGAGTTGCCCTGGGAGTCCTCAACATCGACTCAGGACCCCATGAAGTTTCATGGCATCAGGTCAAACATGGGTAAGGTAAGCTCCTGCTGATTACCACCTACCGCCCTCCCTCAGCTGATGACTCAGTACTCCACTATGTTGAACACCACTTGCAGGAAGCACTGAGCGTGGCAAGGGCACAGAATGTACTCTGGGTGGGGGACTTCAATGTCCATCACCAAGAGTGGTTCGGAGCACCAATACTGACCGAGGTGGCTGAGTCCTAAAGGACATAGCTGCGAGACTGGGTCTGTGGAAGGTGGTGGGGGAACCAACACGAGGGAAAAACATACTTGACCTCGTCCTTACCAATCTGCCTGCTGCAGATGCTTCTGTCGGTGACTGTGTTGGTAGGAATAACCAGCGCCCAGTCCTTGTGGAGACGAAGTCCCGCCTTCACATTGAGGGTACCGTCCATCGTGTTGTGTGGCACTATCACCATGCTAAATGGGATAGATTTCGAACAGATCTAGCAATGCAAAACTGGGCATCCATGAGGCGCTGTGAGCCAACAGCAGCATCAGAATTGTACTCAATCACAATCTGTAACCTCATGGCCCGGCATAACCCCCACTCTACCATTACCATCTAGCCAGGAGACCAACCCTGGTTCAATGAAGAGTGCAGGAGGGCATGCCAGGAGCAGCACCAGTAATACCTCACAATGAGGTGTCAATCTGGTGAAGCTACAACACAGGACTATCTGCGTGCCAACTGCGTAAGCAGAATGAAATAGACATAGCTAAGCGATCCCATAAGCAACGGATCAGATCTAAGCTCTGCAGTCCTGCCACATCCAGCCATGAATGGTGGTGGACAATTAAACAACGAACTGGAGGAGGTGGCTCAACAAATATCCCCATCCTCAATGATGGGGGAGCCCAGCACATCAGTGCGAAAGATAATGCTGAAGCATTTGCAACAATCTTCAGCCAGAAGTGCCGAGTTGATGAAGCACCTTGGCCTCCTCCTGAGGTCCCCAGCATCACAGATGCCAGACTTCAGCCAATTCGATTCAATCTGTGTGATATCAAGAAACGACTGAAGGCACTGGATACTGCAAAAGCTATGTGCCCTGACAATATTCCGGCAATAGGACTGAAAACCTGTGCTCCAGAATTTGCCACGCCCCTAGCCAAGCTGTTCCAGTACAGCTACAACACTGGCATCTACCCTGCAATGTGTAAATTTGCCCAGGTGTGTCCTGTACACAAAAAGCAGGAAAAATCCAACCCGACCAATTACCGCCCCATCAGCCTACTCTCTATCAGCAGTAATGTGATGGAAGGTGTCATCAACAGTGCCATCAAGCAGCACTTGCTTAGCAATAACCTGATCAGTGACGCTCAGTTTGGATTCCGCCAGGGCCAGTCAGCTCCTGACCTCATTACAGCCTTGGTTCAAACGTGGACAAAAGAGCTGAACTCAAGAGGTGAGGTGAGAGTGACTGCCCTTGACATCAAGGCAGCATTTGACTGAGTATGGCATCGAGGAGCCCTAGCAAAACTGAGGTCAATGGGAATCAGGGGGAAAACCCTCCGCTGGCTGGAGTCATACCTAGCGCAAAGGAAGATGGTTGTGGTTGTTGGATGTCAATCCTCTGAGATCCAGAACATCACTGCAGGAGTTCCTCAGGGTAGTGTCCTAGGTCCAACCACCTTCAGCTGCTTCATCAATGACCTTCCTTCAATCATAAGGTCAGAAGTGGGGAAGTTCGCAAATGATTGCACAATGTTCAGCACCATTAGTGACTCCTCAAATACTGAAGCAGTCCATGTAGAAATGCAACAAGATCTGGACAACATCCAGGCTTGGGCTGATAAGTGGCAAGTAGCATTCGCGCCAAACAATTGCCAGGCAATGACCATTTCCAACAAGAGAGAACCTAACCATCTCCCCTTGACATTCAACGGCATTACCATCCAGGGAGAAAACTCTCTGCTTGTTGGAATCATACTGAGCACAAAGGAAGATTGTTGTGGTTGTTGGAGGTAAATCACATCAGTCCCAGGACATCACTGCAGGAAAATATCGACAAGATAGACGAAAACTTTCTGTCTGTTATAAAAAGTGAAATGGTCGAACAATGGTGTTATGGGAGAGGCCTGGCGTCCATCTGATTCCATTCGGATGGAATGATGGATATCAATGTAAATGAAGACATATATTTGTCTGGGTTAGAGATGGAAGACGAAGCATTCACTTCAGTCTTGTTACTAGCTATCAGCAGCTGTGTACAATTTCTAATTGCTCTGGTTTGATGTGGGTAATATTCATGTTTGAAAGGATCGGGTGAATCTGATTACAATCTCCCCGAGATGTAGTGGGATTGAGTGACTGGAGTAAAGGTCAGTAATAGTGCAATGCACTTTACACGACTGAGTAGCATACTCTGTTGTGTTAAGTTTAATAAAGCATACGTGTGTTGCACTGTGACAATTGTTGGCAGTATTTTTAACAATAGGAATTGTTTTCTTTGCAGGATTTCCCACTGTACTTTCCTTTATCGGCCGATGTATAGAATATATTAGCAGGGAGGTTATGCTCGAACGATGGAAACACTAGTTAGACAACAGCTAGAGTACTGCAGACAGTTCTGCTCAGCAGATTACAGGAAGGATGTGATTGCAGGAGAGAGGATACAGAGGATGATGTCAGGAATGGAGAATTTGAGATATGAGGAAAGATTGGACAGGCTGGAGTTGTTTTCTTTGGAACAGAGGAGGCTTATGGGGAGATTTAATGGAGGTGTGTAAAATTATGAGGAGCCCAGATAGAGTGGATAGGAAGGACCAATGGTGAACAACCCAAGCTCTCCAATCTATTTATACATCTGAAAGGACTGAAGTAAAGACAGAGAGAGATAGAGAGAAAGAGAGGGACAGAGAGAGAGAGACAGAGAGACAGAGCGAGATAGAGACGGGGGAGGGAGAGAGAGAGAGACTCGGTGACAAAGAGGTAGGCGAGAGAGAGTTAGAGAGAGGGAGGGGGAGAGAGAAGGAGTGGGAGGGAGAGAGGGAGGGCGAGTGAGGGAGAGACAGGAAGAGAGAATGGGAGGGGGAGAGAGAGAGTGGGAGAAAGAGAGAAAGGGGAGAGAAAGGGGGAGAGGGGCCCTCAACTTCATCTACATTTCTCCCTCTCTCCTGATGTTTCTCTCTCCATACCTATCTCTAATATGTTTCTGCACACAGCAGTGAAGGATTAAATCAAATAAATATATCTTCCATTCTCCCTTTCAGATCAACTCAACAATCTCTCTATCTCCAACCTTGTCCCTCTCTACAGCCCTCTCTCTTCCTGTATATCTAACCCTGTCTCCCTCTGTCGCCCTCTTAGTGTCAGAGTTGCAGGCCGGAGGGACAGAGAGAGAGAAGCAGAGAGCAACCCCAGCTTCACCAATGTATTGATGTAACTGAAGACCCTCATCACTGGAACCAGGCTTGTGAATCTATTCTGCACCCTCTCTAATGCCTCCACATCCTTCCTCAAGTGCGGTGTGCAGAATCGGATACAATACTCCAGTTGATTCCAAACCAGTGTTTTGCACAGGTCTGTCATAACCTCCATGCTTTTGTACTCTATGTCTCCATTCAGAAAGAATAGGACAGCTTATGCCTTTTGACCACTTACTTAACTTGCCCTGCCACCTTCAGTGATGTGTGTACAAATGCCCCCCAGATCTGTCTGTTCCTGCACCTCTTTTTGGAATTGCAACCTTTACTTGATATCATCTCTCCTCCTTTTTCCTACCCGTGAAGGCGGAAGATGCAGACATGGTTCTTATTGAACACATTCAACTGTCTTCACAAAAGAGGGTCAACGCAGACATTGTAGTCAATGAGGAGGGGTTTGAAATATTGAATGGGACAAACAGTGAGAAAGGAAATATTCAGGGGTTTAGCATATTTGAAAGCTGATAATTCAGACTGTTAAGAGGTGCAAGGGAGAAAATAGCTGAGGCTCTGACCATCATTTTCCAATCCTCTTTGGTTACAGTCGTGCTGCCAGAGGACTGGAGGACTGCGCATGTTGAACTGTTGATTAACAAGGGATAAAGTAATAGTCTGAGGAACTACAGGCCACCCAGCTTAATCACAGTGGAGGGAAAATTATTGGGTACAAGGGATTGTTTGATTCCTCTCTAGTACTGTGTGTCTCAGAGTCTCCGTGTCTGCGTCTCTGTCACGTTTTAAGCAATACCCTAACATTGGTGAGGAGTCGGTCACTGAAATCAACGTCCCAGTGCTGTGGTAACATAGAATGGCCACCGAGAACCAGCCTAAAATGGCTGGCTGATGCGTGTGGATTTCCACAGATGTTTCTGAGAAGGGAGAGAGAGACAGACAGAAAGAGAAACAAAGAGAGAGAAACAGACCGAGACGCAGAGTGTGACACCAGGATATTTGTCGTTGGACAGAGGAAGATGAGGAGGCCATTTTGCCCATCAACCCTCTTCTGTCATTTAATCAGCTCATGGCTAATGTGGGATCTAACTCCATGTACCTATCTTTGCCCCTTAACACCTTTGGTTAATAAAAATCTATCAAACTCAGATATAAAAATTAGCAAGTGTCTCAGCATCAATTGCCATTTGTGGAAGAAAGTTCCAAACTGATACCACACCTGGTGTGTTGAAGTGTTTCTTCATTTTACACGTAGAAACGTTTTTAGACTACGTTTAGATTTTTAGACTGTGTCCCCAAGTTCCTGACTCCGCAGCCAGTGGGAATAGTTACTCTTTGTCCACCCTATTAGTTCCCTTATTATCTTGAACATATCCATCAAATCACCCGATAACCTACGAAATTCTAGGGGTACACAGCAAAAGCTCCAGCTACACTGTCTCATTAAACATTTCCAAGCCAAGCACAGTGTTGGATTTGACACAGAGTACATTTCCCTCTAATTTGTCCCACCACACACTCCAAGGGCAGAAACATCATGGGGTGGATACAGAGTGAATCTCACTCTGCACTGTCCGAAACAGACACAGAGAGAGTCAGAAAGAGAGAAACAGTGAGACAAAGAACAAAGAACCAAGAACAGTACAGCACAGGAACAAGCCATTCGGCCATCCAAGCCTGAGCCGATCTTGATGCCTGCCTAAACTAAAACCTTCTGCACTTTCAGGGCCCATATCCCTCTATTCCCTTCTTATTCATGTATTTGTGAAGATGTCTCTTAAACCTCGCTATCGGATCTGCTTCCACCACCTCCCCTGGCAGCAAGTTCCATGCACTCACCACCCTCTTTGTAAAAAACCTGCCTCGCACATCTCCTCTAAACTTTGCCCCTCGCACCTTAAACCTATGCCCCCTAGTAACTGACTCTTCTGAAGCTTCTGACTATCCACTCTGTCCATGCCGCTCCTAACTTTGTAAACCTCGATCATGTCACCCCTCCACCTCCGTCGTTCCAGTGAAAGCAATCCGAGTTTTTCCAACCTCTCCTCATAGGTAATGTCCTCCAGACCAGGCGACATCCTGGTAAACCTCCTCTGTACCCTCTCCAAAGCCTCCACGTCCTTCTGGTAGTGTGGCGACCAGAATTGCACACAATATTCTAAGTGTGGCCTAACTACAGCTGCAACATGACTTGCCAATTTTTATACTCTATGCCCCGACCGATGAAGGCCAGCATGCCGTATGCCTTCTTGACTACCCTATCCACCTGCGTTGCCACTTTCAGTGACCTGTGGACCTGTACGCCCAGATCTCTTTTCCTGTCAATACTCCTAAGGGTTCTGCCATTTACTGTATACCTCCCACCTGCATTAGACCTTCCAAAATGCATTACCTCACATTTGTCCGGATTAAACTCCATCTGCCATTTCTCCGCCTATGTCTCCAACCGATCTATATCCTGCTGTATCCTCTGACAATCCTCATCATTATCCGCAACTCCACCAACCTTTGTGTCGTCCGCAAGACTTACGAATCAGACCAGCGACGTTTTCCTCCAAATCATTTATATATATTATGAACAGCAAAGATCCCAGCACTGATCCCTGCGGAACACCACTAGTCACATCCCTCCATTCATAAAAACACCCATCCACTGATACGCTCTGTCTTCTGTGACCGAGCCAGTTCTGTATCCATCTGGCCAGCTCATCTCTGATCCTGTGTGACTTCACCTTTTGTACCAGTCTGCCATGCGAGACCCTGTCAAAGGCTTTAGTAAAGTTCAATTAGGTAACATCCACTGCCCTTCCTTCATCAATCATCTTCGTCACTTCCTCAAAAAACTCAATCAAATTACTAAGACACGAACTCCCCTTCACAAAACCATGCTGTCTGACATGGAGACATAGACTGACAGGGTGACTGACAAAGAAAGAAGGATATTTTAAAAGGGGATATTGGAAGTGGAGGATGCAATTTAACCCCACAACTCCGTTCCAGCATTCAATGAGATCATGGCTGATCTGTGATCTAACCCTCTCTCCCACTGTCTCTCTCCCTGTGTCAGTGATAGCAGGAGGGAGAGACAGAGAAAGAATGTTGAAGGAACTGTACTCTGTTCCTAAGCTGTGCTGAACCTACTCTGGGAATGTTTGATCGGCTGTATTAATCGGCCATGTACAGTCCTGTATCAGGCTGTGAAGAAGCAGAGCATGTTCAGTACACAAGGGGTCCATGGGAATGATTCACTCCTGTCTACGACTGGGAAGAGAGACTGACCTTAATATAAAGGCAGAATTTGACTGAGTGTGGCATCGAGGAGCCGGAGTAAAATTGAAGTCAGTTGGAAGCAGAGAGAAAACTATCCACTGGTTGGACTCATACCGAGCACAAAGGAAGGTGGTTGTGGTTGTTGGATGTCAATCATCTCAGTCCCAGTACATCACTGCAGGTGTTTATCAGCGTACTGTCCGAGGCCCAATCATCTTCAGCTTATATCCCAGCAGAAAATGCTGGATATACTGAGCAAGGCAAGCAGCATCTGTTGACAGTGGAAAAGAGTTAGTGATTCAGCTCGATGGATTCCAGATTTCCAGCACCCACAGTATTTTGCCTCAGATAATGGAGCAATCCATAGCCACATGCACCAAGACTCGGACAACAATCAGGCTCGGGCCAACCAGCGACAAGTAACATTCACGTCACACAAGTGCCAGGCAATGACTATCTGCAACAAGAGAGAATCCAAACGCCTCCACTTTAGCGTAGAGAAAGTGCCCCCTCCACGTTATACCTTGAGAAGGATATCCCTCCACTTTTTATTTAGAGAGGGAGCTCCCTCCACTTTATACAGAGAGACAGAGCTCCTTCCACTTTATATGTAGAGTGGGAGCTCCCTCCACTTTATACATGGAGAGGGAGCTCCCTCCAATTTATACACAGAGAGGGAGCTCCCTCCACTTTACATACCGAGAGGGAGCTCCCTCCACTTCAGACATAGAGAGAGAGCTCCCTTCCTTTTACGCACAGAGCGTGAGCTCTCCCCACTTTATAGGTAGAGAGGGGGCTCCCTCCATTTTATTAGAATTAGAATTAGAACACTACAGCGCAGTACAGGCCCTGCGGCCCTCGATGTTGCGCCGACCTGTGAAACCATCTGACCTACACTATTCCATTTTCATCCATATGTCTATCCAATGACCACTTAAATGACCTTAAAGCTGGCGAGTCTACTACTGTTGCAGGCAGGGCGTTCCATGCCCCTACTACTCTCTGAGTAAAGAAACTACCTCAAACATCTGTCCGATATCTATCACCCCTCAACTTAAAGCTATGTCCCCACGTGTTTGCCATCACCATCCGAGGAAAAAGACTCAAACTATCCACCCTATCTAACCCTCTGCTTATCTTATATGTCTCTATTAAGTCACCTCTCCTCCTCCATCTCTCCAATGAAAACAACCTCAAGTCCCTCAGCCTTTCCTCGTAAGACCTTCCCTCCATACCCGGGAACATCCTAGTAAATCTCCTCTGCACCCTTTCCAAAGCTTCCACATCCTTCCTATAATGCGGTGACCAGAACTGCACGCAATACCCCAGGTGTGGTCTCACCAGAGTTTTGTACAGCTGCAGCATGACCTCGTGGCTCCGAAACTCGATCCCCCTACTAATAATTTTGTGGGGCTGCTTTAGTTTGAGGAGCTGGATTAGATTGAGGGTCTGCCTTAGATTGAGGGTCTGCCTTAGTTTGAGGGGCTGCCTTGGTATGAGGGGCTGCCTTCGTTTGATTGGCTGCCTTAGTTTGAGGGAATGCATTAGTTTGAGGGTCTGCCTTAGTTTGAGGGGCTGCCTTAGATTGAGGAGCTGCATTAGATTGAGGGTCTGCATAAGTTTGAGGGGCAGCCTTAGTTTGAGAGGCTGGCTTAGTTTGAGGGTCTGCCTTTGTTTGAGGGTCTGCCTTTGTTTGAGGGGCTGCCTTCGTTTGAGCGGCTGCATTAGTTTGAGGTACTGCTTTAGTTTGAGGTACTGCATTAGTTTGAGGGTCTGCATTAGTTTGAGGGTCTGCCTTAGTTTGATAGGCTGCCTTTGTTTGAGGCGCTGCCTGACTATGAGGGGATGCATTAGTTTAAGGATCTGCATTTGTTTGAGGGTCTGCATTAGTTTGAGGGTCTGCCTTAGTTAGATGGGCTGCCTTTGTTTGAGCGGCTGCATTAGTTTGAGGTACTGCATTAGTTTGAGAGTCTGCATTAGTTTAAGGGGAAGCATTGGATTGAGGGGCTGCATAATTTTGTTGGGCTGCTTTAGTTTGAGGAGCTGGATTAGTTTAAGGCGCTGCTTTAGTTTGAGGGGATGCATTAGTTTGAGGGGATGCATTCGATTGAGATTCTGCATTATTTTGAGGAGCTGCATTAGTTTGAGTGAAGTCATTAGTTTGACTGAAGTTATATATTTGAGAGGGTGCATTAATTTGAGGGGCTGCTTTAATTTGAGGAGCTGCATTAGCTTTAGAGGCTGCCTTCGTTTTAGGGGCGGCATAACTTTAGGCACTGCATACGTTTGAGGGGCTGCATTAGTTTGAGGGGTGCCTTAGTTTGAGGGGCTGCATAAGTTTGAGAGGCTGCCTCAGTTTGAAGGGGTGCCTTAGTTTGAGGGGTTGCCTTCGTTTGAGGGGATGCATTATTTTGAGGGGCTGCATTATTTTGAGGGGCTGCCTTAGTTTGAGGGGCTGCCTTAGATTGAGGGCCTGCTTTAGTTTAAGGGACTGCCTTAATTTGAGGGGCTGCATTAGTTTGAGGTACTGCATTAGTTTGAGGGGCTGCATTAGTTTGAGGGGCTGCCTTTGTTTGAGGGCATGCCTTAGTTTGAGGCCCTGAATTAGGTTGAGGGGCTGTCTTAGGTTGCAGATGCATTATTTCGAGGGGTTACATTAGTTTGAGGGGCTGCATTAATTTGAGTGAAGTCAGTAGTTTGAATGAAGTTATTTATTTGAGGGGCTGCATTAGTTTAAGGGGCTGCATTACTTTGAGGAGCTGCATTTGTTTAAGTGAGGTTGTTAATTTGACGGGCTGCATTAATTTGAGGAGCTGCATTACATTAAGGTGCTGCATTAGTTTGAGGGGCTGCCTTAGTTTGAGGGGCTACTTTAGTTTGAGGCTCTGCCTTAGTTTGAGGCTCTGCCTTAGTTTGAGGGGCTGCCTGAGTATGAGGGGCTGGCTTAGTTTGAGGCGCTGCTTTAGCTTGAGGCGCTGCTTTAGTTTGAGAAGATGCATTAGTTTGAGGGGATGCATTCGATTGAGATTCTGCATTATTTTGAGGAGCTGCATTAGTTTGAGTGAAGTCATTAGTTTGACTGAAGTTATATATTTGAGAGGCTGCATTATTTTGAGGCGCTGCATTAGTTTGAGGGTCTGCCTTAGTTCGATGGGCTGCCTTAGTTTGAGGGGCTGCCTTTGTTTGAGGCTCTGCCTTACTATGAGGGGATGCATTAGTTTGAGTGGATGCATTAGTTTGAGAGGCTGTAATAGTTTGAGGATCTGCCTCAGTTTGAGAGTCTGCATTAGTTTAAGGGGAAGCATTAGCTTGAGGGGCTGCATTATTTTGTGGGGCTGCTTTAGTTTGAGGAGCTGGATTAGATTGAGGGTCGGCCTGACATTGAGGGTCTGCCTTACTATGAGGGGATGCATTAGATTGAGTGGATGCAATAGTTTGAGGGGCTGCATAAGTTTGAGGCGCTGAATTAGCTTGAGGGTCTGCCTTAGTTTGAGGATCTGAATAAGTTTGACGATGTGCATTACTTTGAGGAGCTACATTACTTTGAAGAGCTACATTATTTTGAGGGGCTGCATTAATTTGAGGGGCTGCTTTAATTTGAGGGGCTGCCTTATTGTGAGGGGCTGCCTTTGTTTGAGGGGCTGCCTTACTTTGAGGGGCTGCCTTACTTTGAGGCGCTGCCTGACTATGAGGGGATGCATTAGTTTGCGGGTCTGCATTAGTTTGAGGGTCTGCATTAGTTTGAGGGTCTGCCTTAGTATGAGGGGCTGCCTTAGTTTGATTGGCTGCCTTAGTTTGTGGGAATGCATTAGTTTGAGGGTCTGCCTTAGCTTGAGGGGCTGCCTTAGATTGAGGAGCTGCATTAGATTGAGGGTCTGCATAAGATTGAGGGGCTGCCTCAGTTTGAGGGTCTGCCTTTGTTTGAGGGGCTGCCTTCGTTTGAGGGTCTGCATTTGTTTGAGCGTCTGCATTAGTTTGAGGGGCTGCCTTAGTTTGAGGTGCTGCATAATTTTGAGAGGCTGCCTTAGATTGAGGGTCTGCATTAGTTTGCGGGGCTGTCTTTGTTTGAGAGGCTGCTTTAGTTTGAGGGGCTGCCTTAGTTTGAGGGGCTGCCTTAGATTGAGGGACTGCCTCAGTATGAGGTACTGCCTTAGATTGAGGGCCTGCCTTAGTGTGAGGTGCTGCCTCAGATTGAGGAGCTGCCTTAGTTTGAGGCTCTGCCTTAGTTTGAGGCTCTGCCTTAGTTTGAGTGGCTGCCTGAGTATGAGGGGCTGGCTTAGTTTGAGGCGCTGCTTTAGCTTGATGCGCTGCTTTAGTTTGAGGGCTGCATTATTTTGAGGGGCTGCCTTATTTTGAGGGGCTGCCTTAGATTGAGGGCCTGCTTTAGTTTAAGGGACTGCCTTAATTTGAGGGGCTGCATTAGTTTGAGGTACTGCATTAGTTTGAGGGGCTGCATTTGTTTGAGGGGCTGCCTTTGTTTGAGGGCATGCCTTAGTTTGAGGCCCTGAATTAGTTTGAGGGGCTGTCTTAGGTTGCAGATGCATTTTTTCGAGGGGTTGCATTAGTTTGAGGGACTGCATTAATTTCAGTGAAGTCAGTAGTTTGAATGAAGTTATTTATTTGAGGGGCTGCATTAGTTTAAGGGGCTGCATTACTTTGAGGAGCTGCATTAGTTTGAGTGAAGTTATTAATTTGAAGGGCTGCATTAATTTGAGGAGCTGCAATACATTAAGGTGCTGCATTAGTTTGAGGGGCTGCCTTAGTTTGAGGGGCTACTTTAGTTTGAGAAGCTGCATTAGATTGAGGGTCAGCCTTAGTTTGAGGGACTGCGTTAGTTTGAGGGGTTGCATTAGTTTGTGGGGCTGCATATGTTTGAGGGTCAGACTTAGTTTGAGGGGCTGCATAAGTTTGAGGGGCTGCATAGGTTTGAGGGGCTGCCTTAGATTGAGGGGCTGCCTTAGATTGAGGGTCTGCATTAGTTAGCGGGGCTGCCTTTGTTTGAGAGGCTGCCTTAGTTTGAGGGGCTGCCTTAGTTTGAGGGGATGCCTTAGATAGAGGGTCTACCCCAGTTTGAGGTGCTGCCTTAGATTGAGGGCCTGCCTCAGTTTGAGGTGCTGCCTCAGATTGAGGAGCTGCCTCAGTTTGAGGCTCTGCCTTAGTTTGAGGCTCTGCCTTAGTTTGAGGGGCTGCTTTAATTTGAGGTACTGCATTAGATTAAGTGTCTGCATTAGTTTGAGAGGCTGCTTTCGGTTGAGGGGCTGCATAAGTTCAGGCGCTGCATACGTTTGAGGGTCTGCATTAGTTTGAGGGGTGCCTTCGTTTGAGGTGCTGCATAAGTTTGAGAGCCTGCCTTAGTTTGAAGGGTTGCCTTAGTTTGAGGGACTGCCTTCGTTTGAGGGGATGCATTATTTTGCGGGGCTGCATTATTTTGAGGGGATGCCTTTGTTTGAGGGGATGCCTTAGTTTGAGGCCCTGAATTAGTTTGAGGGTCTGCCTTAGTTTGAGGGGCTGCCTTAGATTGAGGGGCTGCTTTAGTTTAAGGGACTGCCTTAATTTGAGGTACTGCATTAGTTTGAGGAGCTGCATTAGTTTGAGTGAAGTCATTAGTTTGACTGAAGTTATTTATTTGAGGGGCTGCATTAGATTGAGGGTTTGCATTACTTTGAGGAGCTGCATTAGTTTGAGTGAAGTCATAAGTTTGAATGAAGTTATTAATTTGAGGAGCTGCATTAATTTGAGGAGCTGCATTAGATTAAGGGGCTGCATTAGTTTGAGGGGCTGCATTAGTTTGAGTGAAGTCAGTGGTTTGACTGAAGTTATTTATTTTAGGGGCTGCATTAGTTTGAGGGGCTGTATTACTTTGAGGAGCTGCATTAGTTTGAGTGAAGTCATTAGTTTGACTGAAGTTATTTATATGAGGGGCTGCATTAGTTTGGGGGGTGGCTGCATTACTTTGAGGAGCTGCATTAGTTTGAGTGAAGTCATTAGTTTGAGTGAAGTTATTTATTTGAGGGGATGCTTTAATTTGATGGGCTGCATAAGTTTGAGGGTCAGCCTTAGTTTGAGGGTCTGCATTAGTTTGAGAGGCTGCATTAGTTTGAGGGGCTGCATAAGTTTGAGGTACTGCATAAGTTTGAGAGGCTGCCTTAGTTTGAGGGTCTGCATTAGTTTGAGGGTCAGCCTTAGTATGAGGGTCTGCATTACTTTGAGGAGCTGCATTAGTTCGAGGGGAAGCCTTAGTTTAAGGGGCTGCCTCAGTTTGAGGGGCTGCATAAGTTTGAGGGGCTGCCTTAGTTTGAGGGGCTGCATTAGATTGAGGGTCTGCCTTAGTTTAATGGGCTGCCTTTGTTTGAGGGGCTGCATAAGTTTGAGGGTCAGCCTTAGATTGAGGCTCTGCATTAGTTTGAGAGGCTGCCTTAGTTAGAGGGGCTTCCTTAGATTGAGAGGCTGCCATAGTTTGAGGGGCTGCATAGTTCTGAGGAGCTGCCTTCGATTGAGGTGCTGGATAAGTTTGAGGGGCCGCCTCAGATTGCGGGGCTGCCTCAGTTTGAGGGTCTGTCTTAGTTTGCGGGGCTGCATTGGTTTGAGATACTGCAGTAGTTTGAGGGTCTGCAGTAGTTTGAGGGTCTGCATTCATTTGAGGTTCTCCATTAGTTTGAGATACTGCACTAGTTTGAGTGTCTGCAGTAGTTTGAGGGTCTGCATTAGTTTGAGGGTCTGCATTAGTTTGAGGGTCTGCTTTAGTATGAGGGTCTGCTTTAGTCTGAGGGTCTGCTTTAGTCTGAGGGCCTGCCTTAGATTGAGGGGCTGCATTAGTTTGAGGGGCTGCTTTAGTTTGAGGGTCTGCCTTTGTTTGAGGGGCTGCATTTGTTTGAGGTACTGCATTAGTTTAAGTGGCTGCCTTAGTTTGAGGGTCTGCATGAGTTTGAGGGTCTGCATTACTTTCAGGGACTAACTTAGTAAGAGGTGCTGCCTTAAATTGATGGGCTGCATTAGTTTGAGGGGCTGTATTAGATTCAGGGCCTGCCTTAGTTTAAGAGGCTGCATTAGTTTGAGGGTCTGCCTTAGTTTGAGGGGCTGCATCAGTTTGAAGGTCTGCAAAAGTTTGAGGGGCTGCATTAGTTTGAGGGGCTGCCTTAGATTGAGGGTCTTCCCTGGTTTAAGGTGCTGCCTTAGACTGAGGGTCTGCCTTTGATTTAGGGTCTGCCTTTGATTGAGGGTCTGTCTTCGATTGAGGGGCTGTCTTCGATTGAGGGGCTGCAGAGGTTTGAGGGGCTGCAGAGGTTTGAGGGGCTGCATTAGTTTGAGGGTTTGCATTAGTTTGAGGGGCTGACTTAGAATGAGGGTCTTCCTTGGTTTGAGGTGCTTCCTTAGATTGAGGGATTGTCTTAGATTGAGGGGCTGCCTTAGATTGAGGGGCTGCCTTAGATTGCGGGGCTGCCTTAATTTGAAGTGTTGCAGAGGTTTGAGAGGGTGCCTTAGTTTGATGGGCTGCCTTTGTTTGAGGGGCTGCCTTTGTTTGAGGGGCTGCCTTACTATGAGGGTCTGCCTTAGTATGAGGGGATGCATTAGTTTGAGGGGCTTCATAAGTTTGAGGGTCAGCCTTAGTTAGAGGGTCTGCATTAGTTTGAGAGTCTGTATTAGTTTGAGGGTGCCTTAGTTTGAGCTTCTGCATTAGTGTGAGGGGAAGCATTAGTTTGAGGGGCTACATCAGTTTGAGGGGCTGCATTAGTTTGAGGGGCTGACTTAGAATGAGGGTCTTCCTTGGTTTGAGGTGCTTCCTTAGATTGAGGGATTGTCTTAGATTGAGGGGCTGCCTTAGATTGAGGGGCTGCCTAAGATTGCGGGGCTGCCTTAATTTGAGGTGTTGCAGAGTTTGAGAGGGTGCCTTAGTTTGAGGGGCTGCATTAGTTTGAGGGTCTGCCTTAGTTTGATGGGCTGCCTTTGTTTGAGGGGCTGCCTTTGTTTGAGGGGCTGCCTTACTATGAGGGTCTGCCTTAGTATGAGGGGATGCATTAGTTTGAGGGGCTTCATAAGTTTGAGGGTCAGCCTTAGTTAGAGGGTCTGCATTAGTTTGAGAGTCTGTATTAGTTTGAGGGTGCCTTAGTTTGAGCTTCTGCATTAGTTTGAGGGGCAACATCAGTTTGAGGGGCTACATCAGTTTGAGGGGCTGCATTAGTTTGAGGGGCTGCATTAGTTTGAGGGGCTGCATTATTTTCAGGGGCTGCTTTAGTTTGAGGAGATGGATTAGATTGAGGGTCTCCCTTAGATTGAAGGGCTGCCTTAGATTGAGGGGCTGCCTTAGTTTGAGCGGCTGCCTTAGAATGTGGGTCTTCCGTAGTTTGTAGGGCTGCCTTAGATTGAGGAGCTGCATTAGATTGAGAGTTGGCCTTAGTATGAGGGTCTGCATAAGTTTGAGGGGTTGCCTTAGTTTGAAGGGCTGCCTCAGTTTGAGGGGCTGTCTCAGTTTGAGGGGCTGCCTTAGTTTGAGGGGCTCCATTAGTTTGAGGGTCTGCCTTAGAGTGAGGGGCTCCCTTAGTTTGAGGAGCTGCCTTAGTTTGAGGGGCTGCCTTACTTTGAGGGGCTGTCTTAGTTTGAGGGGCTGCATTAGTTTCAGGGGCTGCATTATTTTCAGGGGCTGCTTTAGTTTGAGGAGCTGGATTAGATTGAGGGTCTCCCTTAGATTGAGGGTCTGCCTTAGATTGAGGGGCTGCATTAGATTGAGTGTTGACCTTAGTTTGAGGGCCTGCATAAGTTTGAGGGGCTGCCTTAGTTTGAAGGGCTGCCTCAGTTTGAGGGGTTGTCTCAGTTTGAGGGCTGCCTTAGTTTGAGAGGCTCCATTAGTTTGAGGATCTGCCTTAGAGTGAGGGGCTTCCTTAGTTTGAGGGGCTGCATAAGTTTGAGGGGCTGCATTAGTTTGAGAGTCTGCCTCAGTTTGAGGGGCTGCATATGTTTGAGAGGCTGTCGCAGATTGTGGGGCTGCCTTAGTTTGAGTGTCTGCCTTCGTTTGAGTGGCTGCATATGTTTGAGGGGACGCATTAGTTTGAGGGGCCGAATAACGGGGTGGCACAGTGGCGCAGTGGTTAGCACCGCAGCCTCACAACTCCATCGACCCGGGTTCAATTCTGCGTACTGCCTGTGTGGAGTTTGCAAGTTCTCCCGATGTCTGCGTGGGTTTCCTCCTGGTGCTCCGGTTTCCTCGCGCATGCCAAAGACTTGCATGTTGATAGGTTAATTGGCCATTATAAATTGCCTTAGTACAGGTAGATGGTAGGGAAATATAGGGACAGGTGGGGATATGGGATTAGTGCAGGATTAGTATAAATGGGTGGTTGATGCTTGGCACAGACACGGTGGGCCGAAGCGCCTGTTTCAGTGCTGTATCACTAAACTAAATATTGAGTTGCTGCATTAGTTTGATGATATGCATTGCTTTGAGGGGCTGCATTGCTTTGAGCAGCTGGATTAGTTTGAGGGGCTCCATTAGTTTGAGGGTCTGCCTTAGAGTGAGGGGCTGCATTAGTTTGAGAGGCTGCCTCAGTTTCAGGGGCTGCATATGTTTGAGGGACTGCAATAGGAACAGGGAGAGAGTGGAGTTGAACACGTGGCTGCAGGGATGGTGCAGGAGGGAGGGTTTTGGTTTCCTGGATAATTGGGGCTCTTTCTGGGGTAGGTGGGACCTCTGCAAACAGGATGGTCTTCACCTGAACCAGAGGGGTACCAATATCATGGCGGGGGTGCGGGGGGAGATTTGCTGGTGCTCTTCGCGGGGGTGGGGTTAAACTAATTCAGCAGGGGAATGGGAACCTAAAATGTAGTGCCAGTGTACAGGATGTTGAGAGTAGTGAGGTCAGGGATAAGGTTACAAGGACGCAAGAGGGCACTGGCAAGCAAGAGCCTGGTTTGAAGTGTGTCTACTTCAACACCAGGAGCATCCGGAATAAGGTGGGTGAGCTTGCAGCATGGGTTGGTACCTGGGATCTCGATGTAGTGGCCATTTCGGAGACATGGGTAGAGCAGGGGCAGGAATGGATGTTGCAGGTTGCGGGATTTGGATGTTTCAGTAAGAACAGAGAAGATGGTAAAAGAGGGGGGCGGTGTGGCATTGCTAATCAAGGAGAGTATTACAGCGACAGAAAGGACGTTTGAGGACTCTTCCACTGAGGTAGTATGGGCCGAGGTTAGAAACAGGAGAGCTGAGGTCACCCTGTTGGGAGTCTTTTATAGACCTCCAAATAGTTCCAGAGATGTAGAGGAAAGGATAACGAAGATGATTCTCGATAGGGGCGGGAGTAACAGGGTAGTTGTTATGGGGGACTTTAACTTTCCAAATATCGACTGGAAATCCTTCGAGTACTTTAGATGGGTCAGTTTTTGTCCAGTGTGTGCGGAGGGTTTTCTGACACAGTATGTAGACAGGCCAACCAGGGGCGATGCCACATTGGATTTGCTACTGGGTAATGAACCCGGCCAGGTGTTAGATTTAGATGTAGGTGAGCACTTTGGTGATAGTGACCACAATTCGGTTAGGTTTACCTTAGCGATGGGCAGGGACAGGTATATACCGCAGGGCAAAAATTATAGATGCGGGAAAGGAAATTATGATGCGATTAGGCAAGATTTAGGATGCGTAGGATGGGGAAGGAAACTGCAGGGGATGGGAACAATCGAAATGTGGAGCTTATTGAAAGAGCAGCTGCTGCGTGTCCTTGATAATTATGTACCTGTCAGGCAGGGAGGAAGTTGTCGAGCGAGGGAGCCGTGGTTTACTAAAGAAGTTGAAGCATTTGTCAAGAGAAAGAAGAAGGCTTATGTTAGGATGAGAAGTGAAGGCTCAGTTAGGACGCTTGAGAGTTACAAGCTAGCCAGGAAGGATCTAAAGGGAGAGCTAAGAAGAGCAAGGAGAGGACACGAGAAGTCATTGGCGGATAGGATCAGGGAAAACCCTAAGGCTTTCTATCGGTATATCAGGAATAAAAGAATGACTGGAGTTAGATTGGGGCCAATCAAGGATAGTAGTGGGAAGTTGTGTGTGGAATCAGAGGAGGTAGGGGAAGTGTTAAATGAATATTTTGCGTCAGTATTTACAGTAGAGAAAGAAAATGTTGTCGAGGAGAATACTGAGATTCAGGCTACTAGGCTCGATGGGATTGAGGTTCACTAGGAGGATGTGTTATCAATTTTGGAAAGTGTGAAAATAGATAGGTCCCCTGGGCCAGATGGGATATATCCACGGATTCTCTGGGAAGCTAGGGAGGAGATTGCAGAGACTTTGTCCTTGATCTTTATGTCGTCATTTTCGACAGGAATAGTGCCGGAAGACTGGAGGATAGCAAAGGTTGTCCACTTGTTCAAGAAGGGGAGTAGAGACAGCCCTGGCCATTATAGACCTGTAAGCCTTACTTCGGTTGTGGGTAAAATGTTGGAAAAGGTTATCAGAGACAGGATTTATAATCATCTTGAAAAGAATAAGTTCATTTGCGATAGTCAGCACGGTTTTGTGAAGGGTAGGTCGTGCCTCACAAACCTTATTGAGTTTTTCGAGAAGGTGACCAAACAGGTGGATGAGGGTAAAGCAGTGGATGTGGTGTATATGGATTTCAGTAAGGCGTTTGATAAGGTTCCCCATGGTAGGCTAATGCAGAAAATACGGAAGTATGGGGTTGAAGGTGATTTCGAGCTTTGGATCAGAAATTGTCTAGCTGAAAGAAGACAGAGGGTGGTGGTTGATGGCAAATGTTCATCCTGGAGTTTAGTTACTACTGGTGTACCGCAAGGATCTGTTTTGGGGCCACTGCTGTTTGTCATTTTTATAAATGACCTGGAAGAGGGTGTAGAAGGGTGGGTTAGTAAATTTGCGGATGACACGAAGGTCGGTGGAGTTGTGGATAGTGCCGAAGGATGTTGTAGGGTACAGAGGGACATAGATAGGCTGCAGAGCTGGGCTGAGAGATGGCAACTGGAGTTTAATGCGGAAAAGTGCGAGGTGATTCATTTTGGAAGGATTAACAGGAATGCAGAGTACTGGGCTAATGGGAAGATTCTTGGTAGTGTAGATGAACAGAGAGATCTTGGTGTCCAGGTGCATAAATCCCTGAAGGTTGCTAACCAGGTTAATAGGGCTGTTAAGAAGACATATGGTGTGTTAGCTTTTATTAGTCGGGGGATCGAATTTCGGAGCCACGAGGTCATGCTGCAGCTGCACAAAACTCTGGTGAGACCGCACCAGGAGTATTGCGTGCAGTTCTGGTCACTGCATTATAGGAAGGATGTGGAAGCTATGGAAAGGGTGCAGAGGAGATTTACTAGGATGTTGCCAGGTATGGAGGGAAGGTCTTTCGAGGAAAGGCTGAGGGACTTGAGGTTGTTTTCGTTGGAGAGAAGGAGGAGGAGAGGTGACTTAATAGAGACATATAAGATAATCAGAGGGTTGGATATGGTGGATAGTGAGAGTCTTTTTCCTCGGATGGTGATGGCAAACACGAGGGGACATAGCTTTAAGTTGGGGGGGGGATAAATATAGGACAGATGTCAGAGGTAGTTTCTTTACTCAGAGAGTAGTAGGGGCGTGGAACGCCCTGCCTGTAACAGTAGTAGACTCGCCAACTTTAAGGGCATTTAAGTGGTCATTGGATAGACATATGGATGAAAATGGAATAGTGTAAGTCAGATGGTTTCACAGGTCGGCGCAACATCGAGGGCCGAAGGGCCTGTACTGCGCTGTAATGTTCTAATTCTAATTCTAATAGTTTGAGACGCTGTCTTAGATTGAGGGGCTGCCTTAGTTTGAGTGTCTGTCTTAGTTTGAGCGGCTGCATATGTTTGAGGGGACGCATTAGTTTGAGGGGCCAAATAACGGGGCGGCACAGTGGCACAGTGGTTAGCACCGTAGCCTCACAGCTCCAGCGACCCGTGTTCAATTCTGGGTACTGCCTGTGTGGAGTTTGCAAGTTCTCCCTGTGTCTGCGTGGGTTTCCTCCTGGTGCTCCGGTTTCCTCCCACATGCCAAAGTGTTGCAGGTTGATAGGTTAATTGCCCATTATAAATTGCCCGTAGTATAGGTAGATGGTAGGGAAATATAGGGACAGGTGGGGATATAGGATTATTATAAATGGGTGGTTGATGGTTGACACAGACACGGTGGGCCGAAGGGCCTGCTTCAGTGCTGCATCACCAAACTAAAGTTTGAGAAGCTGCCTTATTTTGAGCGGCTGCCTGAGTTTGAGGGTCTGCCTAAGTCTGAGGGGGTCCCTCAGTTTGCGGGCTGCCTTAGTTTGATGATCTGCATAAGTTTTCTGATCTGCATTAGTTTGAATGAAGTCATTTGTTTGACTGAAGTTATTTATTTGAGGGGCTGCATTAGGTTTAGCGGCTGCCTTAGTTTGATGGGCTGCCTTTGTTTGAGGGGCTGCCTTTGTTTGAGGGGCTGCCTTACTATGAGGGTCTGCCTCAGGTGAGGGGCTGCCTTACTACGAGGGGATGCATTAGTTTGAGGAAATGCATTAGTTTGAGGGGCTGCATTCGTTTGAGGGTCAGCCGCAGTTCGAGGGTCTGCATTAGTTTGAGAGGCTGTATTAGTTTGAGGGTGCCTTAGTTTTAGCTTCTGCGTTAGTTTGAGGGGAAGCATTAGTTTGAGGGGCTGCATTAGTTTGATGATCTGCATAACAAAGAACAAAGATAATTACAGCACAGGAACAGGCCCTTCGGCCCTCCAAGCCTACGCCGATCCAAATCCTCGATCTAAACCTGTCACCTATTTTCTAAGGGTCTGTATCTCTTTACTTCCTGCCCATTCATGTATCTGACTAGATACATCTTAAAGACGCTATCGTGCCCGCATGCACCACCTCCGCTGGCAATGCGTTCCAGGCACCCACCACCCTCTGCGTAAAGAACTTTCCACGCATATCCCCCCTAAACTTTTCCCCTTTCACTTTGAACTCGTGTCCCCTTGTAATTGAATCCCCCACTATGGGAAAAAGCTTCTTGCCTTCCACTCTGTCTATACCTCTCATGATTTGATACACCTCAATCAGGTCCCCCCTCAACCTTCGTCTTTCTAATGAAAATAATCCTAATCTACTCAACCTCTCTTCATAGCTAGCGCCCTCCATACCAGGCAACATCCTGATGAACCTCCTCTGCACCATCTCCAAAGCATCTACATCCTTTTGGTAATGTGGCGACCAGAACTGCACGCAGTATTCCAAATGTGGCCGAACCAAAGTCCTATACAACTGTAACATGACCTGCCAACCCTTGTACTCAATACCCCGTCCGATGAAGGAAAACATGCCGTATGCCTTCTTGACCACTCTATTGATCTGCGTTGCCACCTTCAGGGAACAATGGACCTGAACACCCAAATGTCTCTGTCCATCAATTTTCCCCAGGACTTTTCCATTTACTGTATTGTTCACTCTTGAATTGGATCTTCCAAAATGCATCACCTCGCATTTGCCCTGATTGAACTCCATCTGCCATTTCTCTGCCCAACTCTCCAGTCTATCTATATTCTGCTGTATTCTCTCCCTTCACTATCTGCTACTCCATCTGTCTTAGTGTCGTCTGCAAATTTGCTAATCAGACCACCTATGCTTTCCTCCAAATCATTAATGTATATCACAAACAACAGTGGTCCCAGCACGGATCCCTGTGGAACACCACTGGTCACACGTCTCCATTTTGAGAAACTCCCTTCCACTGCTACTCTCTGTCTCCTGTTGCCAGCCAGTTCTTTATCCATCTAGCTGGTGCACCTTGGACCCCATGCGCCTTCAATTTCTCCATCAGCCTACCATCGGGAAGCTTATCAAACGCCTTACTGAAGTCCATGTATACGACATCGACAGCCCTTCCCTCATCAATCATAAGTTTGATGATCTGCATTAGTTTGAGTTGCTGCATTAGTTTGAGGGGCTGCATTACTTTGAGGACCTGCATTAGTTTGAGTGAAGTCATTAGTTTGACTGAAGTTATTTATTTGAGGGGCTGCATTACTTTGAGGAGCTGCATTAGTTTGAGTGAAGTCATTCGTTTGACTGAAGTTCTTTATTTGAGGGGCTGCATTTGTTTGAGGTGCTGCATTAGTTTGAGTGAAGTCATTCGTTTTTTGAAGTTATTTATTTGAGGGGCTGCATTAGTTTGAGGGGCTGCATTAGTTTGAGGGGCTTCAGTGCTTTGGGGAGCTGCATTAGTTTGAGTGAAGTCATTAGTTTGACTGAAGTTATTTATTTGAATGGATGCATTAGTTTGAGGGGCTGCATAAGTTTGAGGGTCAGCCTTAGTTTGAGGGGCTGCCTTAGTTTAAGAGTCTGCCTTAGTTTAAGGGTCTGCATTAGTTGAAGGGTCTGCCTTAGTTTGAGGAGCTGCATAAGTTTGAGAGGCTGTCTTAGTTTGGGAGGCTGCCTTAGTTTGAGAGGCTGCCTTAGTTTGAGGGTCTGCATTAGTTTGAGGGTCTGCCTTAGTTTGAGGCGCTGCATTAGTTTGAGTGCTGCATTAGGTGAAGGGTCTGCCTTAGTTTGAGGGGCTGCATAAGTTTCATGGGCTGCCTTAGTTTGAGGGTCTGCCTTTGTTTAAGGGTCTGCATTATTTGAAGGGTCTGCCTTAGTTTGAGGGGCTGCATCAGTTTGAGAGGCTGCCTTAGTTTGAGAGGCTGCCTTAGTTTGAGGGTCTGCATTAGTTTGAGGGTCTGCCTTAGTTTGAGGCGCTGAATTTGTTGGAGTTGCTGCATTAGTTTGAGGTGCTGCATAAGTTTGAGGCTTCCTTTGCTTGAGGGTCTGCCTTAGTTTGAGGGGCTGCCTTAGTTCGAGGTACTGCATAAGTTTGAGAAGCTGCCTTACTTTGAGGGTCTGCTTCAATTTGAGGGTCTGCATTAATTTGAGCGGCTGCATTAATTTGAGCGGCTGCATGCTCCATGTTGGGCTGCTGCAGCCGGAGGATTGGGCCCGGCGGAATGCTCCATGTCGGGCTGCTGCAGCCGGAGAATTCTGCCAGGCAGAATGCTCCATGTCGGGCTAATGCCAGTGCGATCTTGTGTCACTGCCAAAGAGCCTGATGTCAGGAGTGCAAGGAAATCCCGGTTGATATGTCAGGAAGCGTTATAAAGGAATACTGAACATTCTAAAGAGTTAGGAAATATTGTGAATGTTTTAAAGGGACATAAAGGATGGTAAATGGATATCAATCTTTATGTCAGATTCTGAAGCATTAGAAACGGTTTTGTTTCGCAGGCTTTAAAGGATTATGAAGAATTGTAAAGGGTTATAAACTATTTTAGAGCAATATAAATGACTATAAAAGATAAGATAGGTTCATCAAGTATTATAAAAGATGATAAATTACTGTAATGGGATATAAAGGATTATCTAGGTATCTAAATATTGATGTAGGATTCTACATTGTTATGTCGTTGTTTAAAGAGGTCAGGAGCATTTCAAATATCTGTAAAGTAGATGGACCATTGTAAAGTATTGTGAATGATTCTCCATTACCAAGTGCAACAAAGGAATATACAGATGTATAAAGGATAATAACGCATTGCAAAGTTATACATCATTGCAACGTGTTATAAAAATGTAAAGATTTATAAACGAAAATAAAACATTAAAATGTTATCAATTGTCATGAAATATTCAGGCTGAGCTCAAACCAGATTCTCTCGTGCAGTTGTTGATCTGGTTGTGATGGAAACGGAAGTTGACGTGGCTGCTGCTAATGCTGAAGGTGGTGGGCGGGGCCGCTGTTATAATGAGGGTGGTGGGCGGGGTCGCTGCTGATGCTGAAGGTGGTGGGTGAGGCCGCTGTTGATGCGGAGGGTGGTGGGCGGGTCCGCTGCTGATGATGGGGGTGGTGGTGGGCAGCGCCGCTGTTGTGATGAGGGTGGTGGGCGGAGCCGCTGCTGATGATGAGGGTGGTGGGCAGCGCCGCTGTTATGATGAGGGTGGTGGGCGGTGCCGCTGCTGATGATGAGGGTGGTGGGCGTGGACGCCGTTATGATGAGGGTGGTGGGCGGGTCCGCTGCTGATGATGCGGGTGGTGGACGGGGTCGATGCTGATGATGAGGGTGGAGAACGGGACGGTTGCTGATGATGAGGGTGGTGGGGGGGGCGCTGCTGATGCTAATTGAGGTGGGCGGGGCCGTTGCTGATGCTGAGGTTGTTGGGCTCGGCCGCTGCTGATGCTGACGGTGAAGAAAGAACAAGCACAAAGAACAGTACAGCACAGGAACAGGCCATTCGGCCCTCCAAGCCTGTGCCGATCTTGATGCCTGCCTAAACTAAAACCTTCTGCACCTCCGGGGCCCATATCCCTCTCTTCCCTTCCTATTCACGCATTTGTCAAGATTCCCCTGAAACGTCGATATTGTACCTGCTTCCACCACCTCCGCCGGCAGCAAGTTCCAGGCACTCACCGCCCTCTGTGTAAAGAAATTGCCTCGCACATCCCCTCTAAACTTTACCCTTCACTCTTAAACGTATGTGCCCTAGTAACTGATTATTCCACCCTGGGAAAAAGCTTCTGACTATCCACTCTGTCCATTCCGCTCATAACTTTGTAAACCTCTGTCATGTCGCCCCTCCATCTCCGTCGTTCCAGTGAAAACAATCCGAGTTTTTCCAACCTCTCCTCATAGCTAATCCGCTCTGGACCAGGCAACATCCTGGTAACCCTCCTCTGTACATCTCTCCAAATGCTCGACGTCCTTCTGGTAGTGTGGTGACCAGAATTGCACGCAATAATCTAAGTGTGGCCTAACTAATGTTCTATACAGCTGCAGCATGAACTACCAATTTTTATACTCTATGCCCCGACCGATGAAGGCAAGTATGCCGTGTGCCTTCTTGACTACCTTATCCCCCTGCATTGCCACTTTCAGTGACCTGTTAACCTGTACGCCCAGATCTCTCTGCCTTTCAATACCCCGAAGGGTTCTGCCACTTACTGTATACTTCCCACCTGCATTAGATCTTCCAAAATGCATTACCTCACATTTGTCTGGATTAAACTCCATCTGCCATCTCTCTGCCTAAATCTCCAACCGATCTATATCCTGCTGTATCCTCTGACAATCCTCATCGCTGTCCACAACTCCACCAACCTTTGTGTTGTCCGCAAACTTACTAATCAGACCAGCTACATTTTCCTCCAAATCATTTATAAAAATACAAACAGCAAAGGTCCCAGCACTGATAATAAAAGCAAAATATTGCGGATGCTGGAAATCTGAAACAAAAACAAGAAATGCTGGATTCACTCAGCAGGTCTGGCAGCATCTGTAGAAAGAGAAGCAGAGTTAACGTTTCGGGTCAGTGACCCTTCTTCGGAACTGCAGTTCCAAAGAAGGGTCACTGACCCGAAACGTTAACTCTGCTTCTCTTTCTACAGATGCTGCCAGACCTGCTGAGTGAATCCAGAATTTCTTGTTTTTGTCCCAGCACTGATCCCTGCGGAACACCACTAGTCACATCCCTCCATTCAGATAAACACCCTTCCACTGTCACCCTCTGCCTTCTGAGCCAGTTCTGGATCCATCTTGCCAGCTCACCTCTGATCCCATGTGACTTCACCTTTTGTACCAGTCTGCCATGAGGGACCTTGTCAAAGGCTTTACTAAAGACCATATAGACAACATCCACTTCCCTTCCTTCATCAATCATCTTCGTCACTTCCTCAGAAAACTCAATCAAATTAGTAAGACACGACCTCCCCTTCACAAAACCATGCTGTCTCTCGCAAATAAGTTCTTTTTTTTCCAAATGGGAGCAAATCCTGTCCCGAAGAATCCTCTCTAATAGTTTCCCTGCCACTGACGTAAGGCTCACGTAAGGTGGTTCGTGGCGCCACTCCTCATGCTGAGGGTGGAGTGCGGTGCCGCTGCTGACTCTGCTGAGGGTGCTGGGCGGGGCCGCTGCTGATGCTGAGGGTGGTGGGCAGGGCCGTTGCTGTTGGTGAGGGCGGTGGGCGGGGCCGTTGCTGTTGGTGAGGGTGGTGGGCAGGGCCCGTTTCTGTTGGTGAGGGTGGTGGGCAGGGCCGTTGCTGATGGTGAGGGTGGTGGGCAGGGCCGTTGCTGTTGGTGAGGGTGGTGGGCAGGGCCGTTGCTCTTGGTGAGGGTGGTGGGCAGGGCCGTTGCTGATGGTGAGGGTGGTGGGCAGGGCCGTTGCAGTTGGTGAGGGTGGTGGGCAGGGCTGTTGAAGATGGTGAGGGTGGTGGGCAGAGCCGTTGCTGATGGTGAGGGTGGTGGGCAGGGCCGCTGCTTATGCTGAGGGTGGAGGATTTGGCCGTTGCCGTGGGTGGGGCTGCTGCTTATGCTGAGGTTGGAGGGTGGGGCTGCTGCCGATGCTGAGCGTGCTGTGCGGGGCTGCCGCTTCTACTGAGGGTGGTGGGTGGAGCCGCTGCCGATGCTGAGGGTGGTGGGTTGGGCCGCTGTATATGCTGAGGGTGGTGGGTGGGGCTGCTGCCAATCCTGAGGGCGGTGGGCGGGGCCGCTGCTGATGCTGATCGTGGTGGGCGGGGCCGCCAGTGGTCAGACACCGCGATCTTTCCATTGTGGTGTCACCATGGGAACAGGCTCCAACCCCATATCCGATAACCACGGTGAACCGCACTCGCCCCCTCTGCCCGTCCCCAGTTGAATGAGGCCCGACACTCACCTCCCTACCAAAAAAGCGAACACTCAACTTTGCGAATGGGCTCAGGCCCCACCAGCAGCAGTCACCGTAGCGATAGGCCCCGCCCCTCTTGTTCACCACAGTGATAGGCCCATGCTGCTTTGTCACCACAGTGATAGGCCCCGCCCCGCTTTGTCACCATTGCGATAGGCCTCGCCCCTCTTGTTCATCACAGTGATAGGCCCGTCCTGCTTTGTCACAAGAGTGATAGGCCCCGCGCTGCTTTGTCACCATAGCAAAAAGCCAGGCCCCAAACCCTGTGGCATCAGATCTACAGGTTCGGCCACCGCCTTTCGCCATCACGACAGGCCCAGCCGGACTCTCCCGTCACGACAGCGACTGCCCCCCACCCCCCCCACCCCCACCCCACCTGGCTGCTGGAAATGGTCAATCAGTTTCTCTCATCATCCAATGAATTGAACAATTGCAGTAAAGGGATATTTCAGCACATTCTTCAACTGCTCTCTGAACCGAGTTTGGGTCACGGCATAAATCGTAGTGTTTGTGCAGCAACTCAGGAGCTGCAGCATGAAGCCCAATTCCTGCAGGAAAACATGTGGATAAGCAAACGTAGCGTCCAAAAACCACATCCGGAACCATATTGAATACACCATTAACGCTGCCCATAACAGGATGAAATTCAACGAGATAACTAACAGTAAAATGATGGATTTCCTTCGACTCTCCATCTCTGGATCTCTGCGACTCTTCCCACTGCTGTGATCTCGGAGTCTCCTGCGACCTCTGCTGCTCACTGAAATGTGTCTGACGGTGAGAGCATTGAGCAGCAGGATCAGCACAAATGGGAGCCCCGGAGTTAGAATGTGGTGGAGCAACTCGATTGTTCCCCAGACCCGAGAGAGCAGAACATCCGGTGTTGCATCACAAAACCAGGGTATGTTAAGCAGACTATATGGACCTGTTAACATAAAATACCAGATGATGTTCTTTAAACAGCTCAGAACAGTCACTGCTCCAAGTACCACAGACGCCATTTTCTCACTGCAATATCTACTTCTCCGCTTCTGGCAACAAATGGCCACAAATCGATCAAAGGTGAAAGTGACGGTGAACCAGACAGAACAGTCTGTGGCTGCATAAAGCAGGACGGCGTGGAAATTACACACGTAGATGGACCGCAGGAACTGAAACTGTTCCCAATAAACAATCGGAATGTGCCTCAATATCAGGTCCAGGATAATGACCAGTAGATCCGCCGCTGACATGGCCACCAGGTAACAACTGACACATTTGGAGAGACCGCACTTTCCCCGAGACAGGATCCCAATCGTCAGCAAGTTAACTGTGAGGAAGGGAAATAAACAGAGAAACTATACATCAGGCTGGAGCAAAGTTAGCAGTTCGATTGAGGACTTATTGAGTTTAACAAATGTGTTCCTGTATCCAGTGATGTATTAAAATAACAAAGTAATTCATGACAACGCTACTTCATCGGACAACGTCATCAGGATGCGCCGCGGTGCGCACATGCGCAGACGGTCTCATGCCCCCTGCGCATGCGCCGCGGTCCGGCGTACCAGGACCGCTTTGCGCATGCGCAGACGACGTCGTCGCGTTATTTCGTCTTCCTCGCCGACGCGCCAGTTTGGCCTCTGCGCATGCGTCAAAGCTTCGGCGCGACTTTTTGAAAGTGGAAGGAGGGGAGGTTTCGTCGGGCATTTTCTCTGAATTATTTATTCGTTTTGGAGACTTGCTTCATTTTTATTTGACACAGGAGATTGTTCCAAGGTAAGTTGCTCTGCCTTTGCAAGTTGCTCTGAAAACATTTCCATTGTCTGGGCCACCGCATGTTCTTCAGTCCCTGTTGTGAGTTGTTCTGAAAACATTTCCATTGTCTGGGCCACCGCATGTTCTCCAGCCCCTGTTGTGAGTTGCTCTGAAAACATTTCCATTGTCTGGGCCACCGCATGTTCTCCAGTCCCTGTTGTGAGTTGCTTTGAAAACATTTCCATTGTCTGGGCCACCGCATGTTCTCCAGTCCCTGTTGTAAGTTGCTTTGAAAACATTTCCATTGTCTGGGCCACCGCATGTTCTCCAGTCCCTGTTGTGAGTTGCTCTGAAAACATTTCCATTGTCTGGGCCACCGCATGTTCTCCAGTCCCTGTTGTGAGTTGCTTTGAAAACATTTCCATTGTCTGGGCCACCGCATGTTCTCCAGTCCCTGTTGTAAGTTGCTTTGAAAACATTTCCATTGTCTGGGCCACCGCATGTTCTCCAGTCCCTGTTGTGAGTTGCTCTGAAAACATTTCCATTGTCTGGGCCACCGCATGTTCTCCAGTCCCTGTTGTGAGTTGCTCTGAAAACATTTCCATTGTCTGGGCCACCGCATGTAACAGGATGAAGGCACAGTGACTGTGATTTCTGGCGCCAAATAGTACACACTGCAGATACATGATGGCCAGGCTACCTGCAGCTGCATCTTCTCCATTCAGACTTTGTTGCCCTGCAAACATGCTGTTGTTGTGCAGAGGCATCTGGGTCTGCCTTTGGACAGGCTCGCCCCCAATTGTCGCTGGCGTGCATCTCAGACACCAACGACGACAGGCATGGCTGCTGCCATTGTGATTACAGAGGAACAGCCAAGGCCCCTCAGCCACAATGAAAAATACCGCTTGCTTTCAGATCAATTGTACCAGCTACAACAGGCCGTTCTGCAGAGTGGAACGGCAGCATTCATGAGGAGACTGGACTGGCTGCGGCAACAGACTCTCCGCTGGCAGCAAGGACTGGCTGATGAGATGGAGCCATTTACTATGCCCAACAATTGCCTGGAAGCACCTTCGGATGGAGGTGGCCGCGCGCTGGACATCAATCACGTGTCACAAACCCTGGATCCTGAGCGTCTCACCCCCTGGCCTAATGATCTGATGGACCATACATATGCCTGCCTGTTCAAATCTCCACTTCCCCTACCTGCGGTACCCTCTCCTTGCTGCTCAGTTACACAGTCACCTGCTCCTACACCCATCAGGGCAGTGCACATGGACACACAGTTACCTGCTCCTACACCCATCAGGGCAGTGCTCATGGGCACACAGTCACCTGCTCCTACACCCATCAGGGCAGTGCACATGGACACACAGCCACCTGTTTCCCCATCCGACGTTGAAACAACCATGCAGAGCCTTGTGAGACTCCGCAATTGCCAGTTGCTGCCTGTCAAGCAGAGAGGGCGTCCAAAGGGGTCAAGCACTTAGGGAACATTCAGCAAGAAGAGACTGAGCACTAAAAGAAACAAGCATGCCGTGTCCAGTGGTAGCACAAATGTGAATGCTCTTGCTGTGAACACAACTGGTGATAGTAGTAGGCAGGATTAAATGGGAATGGATGGAAAGACGCACGAGTAACATAACCACTGGCAGGGAACTGCTGGGCTAAATGGCCAGCTTTATGTTCATAGCCCAAAACAAATGTGCTGCTTTTACAGCACCCTCACATCATTCATGTTTTCCCTGAGAGCAGCATTGAACCATCACGAGATAGGGGCAATAACATCATCCTGCCTCCTACAGCTGAGGTGGGTACTCAGTGATTCATTGGCGGTGTTCTCAGTGCATGCCTTTACCGCAGAACACAAAGCATGCTCAACAGTAATTTCATTGGAGGGAGGGAAGCTCTGACACTGATGTTCTTTCCTTATTTTCTTTCATGTAAAACGTGCCCTTGAGAAAACCATCCTTGACACTTAAGGACGGCATTCAAGCAAAGGAGGCAGTGCGGGAGAGGACGCAAGGATGTGCTGATTCCTGCATCTGAGGTGGGTAATAAGTGCTTCATTGGCGACGTTATCAATTGGTGCCTTCACTGCAGAACTTAAAAAGGTGTGCGCAACAGTAATTTCAGTGGATGGAGGGAGGCAAGCTCTGACTCTGATTTGCTTTATTTCTTTTCATGTAAAACATGCCGTCGAGAAAACAATCCTTGAGACTTAACGTCAGCATTCAAGCAACGAAGGCAACTAGATCATGCTGCGGAGCTCATCACGATGTGGAAAGGAACATTGCATTTATAGATGAATTGGAAATGCACATTGGGATGCGCTTGGGGAGCATTCACCAAGAATAGACTGAGCTCAGACTCTTGTGACTTTGCCTTCTTCACATGGACAATACAGTAGTGGAATAGAGAGCCAAGCTTTTATTCACCACAAGGCTCTCCAGGAACAATCTCTTTAGCTGTGCATAGCAGAGACTTGGCCTGTCTGTCTAACGGGAATGCTGGACACAACACTCATGTATCCATGCACAGCAGTTCCTCGGATACTTAATGAACTTAATAAAACTTTTCAATAATTAAACCCAGAATTGTTGAGGTTTTGTTTTGCATGCTATTTCCCCGATTTTGCAACTGCACTTCAGATATTCAACTATGGTGGGGGGGGTGGGGTAGAGGGAGGGGTGGGTGAAGAGGGGGAGGGGTGGGGAGAGGGAGCATGCAAAATGCAGGGACCAAACAGTTGCAATGCCGGAAGTACTGAGGAGAAGTAGAGAAAGCAACTGGGTAGGGGAGAAAGCAACTGGATTGGGCATCCGCAGCTAGAGGGAACGGCTGAATGGAGAGGGCCGGAAGCGAGAGGCCGTAGAGAGCCACGGGGAGCGAGCGTGCGAAGACCTTGGTGTCACCGGGTCCAGGGACTGGCCGGTAAGTCTTTTGCTGTTGTGTTTATGGCGCATGCACAGAAAAAGGCACTCCTCTTCCGTTCCGCTGCTCCCCCCCACTATCTCACCTTCCTCCCTCTCCCCCCAGCTCTCCCCCTCCCCCTTCCTTACCCCTCCCTCTCCCTCTTTCACCCCCTCCCCCTTTCTCTCCCTCTTTCTCCCCCTCTCCCTCTTTCTCCCCTCTCCCTCTTTCTCCACCTCCCTCTCCCTCTTTCTCCCCCTCCCTCTCCCTCCCCCTCCCTCTCCCTCTTTCTCCCCCCCTCCCTCTCCCTCCCCCTCCCCCTTCCTTACCTCTCCCTCTTTCTCCCCCTCTCCCCTCCCTCTTTCTCCCCCTCTTCCCTCCCTCTTTCTCCTCCCCTCCCTCTTTCTCCCCCCCTCCCTCTCCCTACCCCCCCTCCCCGGCACCGCTACCGCTGGTCTCCCCGCGCTGGTCTCCCCGCGCTGGTCTCCCCGGCCCCCGCGCTGCTGTCCCCGGCCCCCGCGCTGATCTCCCCGGCCCCCGCGCTGCTCTCCCCGGCCCGCTCCACTCTCTCACTCCGGCCATTGTTTTCTGCCACGTGTTTGTTAGGTTTCATCTCTGTGATTTTTTGAGCAGCGCCATCTTTAGTCCTGGCAGCTGCAACAGTCGCAGGCTGTGACGTTCTCGTGGCACATGCTGTATCTGCGCATGTGCCAAAACAGCGCCACTTACCGATCGCGTTGTCAACAATTGCGGTCTTAAAATAATTGAGAGTGAAAGAACAAACGGGATGGTCTACGAATTGGTGGAAGGCAGGAGAGATTAAATAACAAAAGGATGATACCGAAATTGTTAAACATAATCCTCCCTCTCCCTCCTTTCGCTGTTTAGTTTAAAAATTGTTCCATATCTAATCTGTCCCAGTTCTGATTAAGGGTCACTTAAATGAAATATTTTCTCGGTTTCTCTCTCCAGAGATGCTGCCGGACCTGCTGAATATTTCCAGCATTTTCTGTTTTTATTTCAGATTTGCAGCAGCTGCAGCACTTTGCTCTTGTATAAAAAGTTAAATGTTGGACTGACTGAGAGATTCCCTCACTTGTGACAGGAAACACGGAATTCAATTATTTCAAAGCAATAATAGGTATGAAGTGCTGTTCCTCAGGTTTCAGTCCTTGGACCACTGCTGTTTTTCAGACTGGAGTGCGGGATATAGTGCTGTTTCCCAGGACTCAATACTGGTACCACTGCTGTTTTTCAGACTGGAGTGCGGGATATAGTACTGTTTCCCAGGGTACAGTACTAGAATCACTGCTGTCCTTTTCAGACTGGAGGGCGGTATACAGTGCTGTTCCCCATGTTTCAGTACGAGGATGACTGTTCTTTTTGACTAGAGTGAGGTATACAGTGCTGTTCCCCAGGGTTCAGTACCAGGATCACTATTGGTTTTCGGACTGGTGGGAGGTATCCAGTGCTGTTCCCCAGGGTTCAGCACTAAGAAAGGAAAGAAAGAACAAAGAACAAAGAAAAATTACAGCACAGGAACAGGCCCTTCGGCCCTCCAAGTCTGCGCCGATCCAGAGCCTCTATCTAAACATGACGCCTATTTTCGAAAGGGTCTGTATCTCTTTACTTCCTGCCCATTCATGTATCTGTCTGGATACATCTTAAAAGACGCTATCGTGCCCGCGGCTACCACCTCCACTGGCAACGTGTTCCAGGCACCCACCACCCTCTGCGTAAAGAACTTTCCACGCATATCCCCCCTAAACTTTTCCCCTTTCACTTTGAACTCGCGACTCCTAGCAATTGAAACCCCCACTCTGGGAAAAAGCTTCTTGCTATCCAACCTGTCTATACCTCTCATGATTTTGTACACCTCAATCAGGTCCCCCCTCAACCTCCGTCTTTCTAATGAAAATAATCCTAATATACTCAACCTCTCTTCATAGCCAGCGCCCTCCATACCAGGCAACATCCTGCTGAACCTCCTCTGCAACCTCTCGAAAGCATCCACATCCTTTTGGTAATGTGGCGACCAGAACTACACGCAGTATTCCAAATGTGGCCGAACCAAAGTACTATACAACTGTAACATGACCTGCCAACTCTTGTACTCAATACCCCGTCCGATGAAGGAAAGCATGCCGTATGCCTTCTTGACCACTCTATTGACCTGCGTTGCCACCTTCAGGGAACAATGGACCTGAACACCCAAATCTCTCGGGACATCAATTTACCCCAGGAATTTTCCATTTACAGTATATTTCACTCTTGAATTGGATCTTTCAAAATGCAACACCTCGCATTTGCCCTGATTGAACTCCATCTGCCATTTCTCTGCCCAACTCTCCAGTCTATCTTTTTTGTGCTGTATTCTCTGACAGTCCCCTTCACTATCTGCTACTCCATCAATCTTAGTGTCGTCTGCGAACTTGCTAATCAGACCATCTATACTTTCCTCCAAATCAATTATGTATATCACAAACAACAGTGGTCCCAGCACGGATCCCTGTGGAACACCACTGCTCACACGTCACCAATTTAAAAAACTCCCTTCTACTGCTACTCTCTGTCTCCTGTTCCCCAGCCAGTTCTAGCTAGTACACCTTGGACCCCATGCGCCTTCACTTTCTCTATCAGCCTACCATGGGGAACCTTATCAAACGCCTTACTGAAGTCCATGTATACTACATCTACAGCCCTTCCCTCATCAAATCAACTTTGTCACTTCCTCAAAGAATTCTATTAAGTTGGTAAGACATGACCTTCCCTGCTCAAAACCATGTTGCCTATCACTGATAAGTCCATTTTCTTCCAAATGGGAATAGATCCTATCCCTCAGTAACTTCTCCAGCAGCTTCCCTACCACTGACGTCAGGCTCACCTGTCTATAATTTCCTGGATTATCCCTGCTACCCTTCTTAAACAAGGGGACAACATTAGCAATTCTCCAGTCCTCCGGGACCTCACCCGTGTTTAAGGATGCTGCAAAGATATCTGTTAAGGCCCCAGCTATATCCTCTCTCACTTCCCACAGTAACCTGAGATAGATCCCATCTGGATCTGGGGACTTGTCCACCTTAATGCCTTTTAGAATACCCAACAGCTCCTCCCTCCTTATGCCGACTTGACCTAGAGTAAGCAAACATTTGTTCCTAACCTCAACATCCTTCATGTCCCTCTCCTCGGTGAATACCGATGCAAAGTACTCGTTTAGAATCTCACCCATTTTCTCTGACTCCACGCATAACTTTCCACCTTTGTCCTTGAGTGGGCCAATCCTTTCCCTAGTTACCTTCTTGCTCCTTATATATGAATAAAAGGCTTTGGGATTTTCCTTAACCCTGTTTGCTAAAGATATTTCATGACCCCTTTTAGCCCTCTTAATTCCTCGTTTCAGATTGGTCAATCATTCCCGATATTCTTTCAAAGCTTCGTCTTTCTTCAGCCACCTAGACCTTATGTGTGCTTCCTTTTTCCTGTTAGCTAGTCTCACAATTTTACCTGTCATCCATGGTTCCCTAATCTTGCCATTTCTATCCCTCATTTTCACAGGAACATGTCTCTCCTGCACGCTAATCAACCTCTCTTTCAAAGCCTCCCACATATTACATGTGGATTTACCTTCAAACAGCTGCTCCCAATCTACATTCCCCAGCTCCTGCCGAATTTTGGTGTAGTTGGCCTTCCCCCAATTTAGCACTCTTCCTTTGGGACCACTCCCATCTTTGTCCATGAGTATTTTAAAGCTTACAGAATTATGATCATTATTCCCAAAGTAGTACCCTTCTGAAGCTTCAACCACCTGGCAAGGCTCATTCCCCAAGACCAGGTCCAGTATGGCCCGTTCCCGAGTTGGACTATTTACATACTGCTCTAGAAAACCCTCCTGGATGCTCCTTACAAATTCTGCTCCGTCTAGACCTCTAACATTAAGTGAATCCCAGTCAATGTTGGGAAAATTAAAATCTCCTATCACCACCACCCCGTTGCTCCTGCATCTTTCCATAATCTGTTTACATATTTGTACCTCTATCTCACGCTCGCTGTTGGGAGGCCTGTAGTACAGCCCCAACATTGTTACATCACCCTTCCTATTTCTGAGTTCTGCCCATATTGCCTCACTGCTCGAGTCCTCCATCGTACCCTCCTTCAGCACAGCTGTGATATCGTCTTTGACCAGTAATGCAACTCCTCCACCCCTTTTACCTCCCTCTCTATCCCGCCTGAAGTATCGATATCCTGGGATATTTAGTTGCCAATCATGCCCTTCCCTCAACCAAGTCTCAGTAATAGCAATAACATCATACTCCCAGGTACTAATCCAAGCCCTAAGTTCATCGGCCTTACCTACTACACTTCTTGCATTAAAGCAAATGCACCTCAGATCACCACTCCCTTTGCGTTCATCATCTGCTCCCTGCCTACTCTTCCCCTTAGTCACGCTGACTTCATTATCTAGGAGCGGTGCAGTTTTTTCTAGATTGGGGAAGGTATACAGTGCTGATCCCCAGGGTTAGATAATAGGACAGCTGCTGCTTTTCAGACTGGAGCGCGGTATACAATGTTGTTCCAGAGGGTTCTGTACCAGTATCACCGCAGTTTTTCAGATCGGAAGGAGGTTTACTGTGCTGTTCCCCAGGGTTCAGTACTCGGAGCACTGCTGTTCTTTTGAGACTGGAGGGAGGTATGCAGTGCTGATCCCCATGGTTCAATAAATGAACCACTGCTGCTTTTCCGACTCCAGGGAGGTATACAGTGCTGTTCCCCAGGATTCAGTACTAGGATCACTACTGTTTTTCGGACCGGAGGGAAGTATACATTGCTGTTCCCCAGGGTTCAGTACTAGGATCACTACCGTTTTTCAGACTGGAAGGAGGTATACAGTGCTGTTCCCCAGGTTTCCATACTAGGATCACTACTGTTTTTCGGACCGGAGTGAAGTATACATTGCTGTTCCCCAGGGTTCAGTACGAGATTCAGTACTGTTTTTCATACAGGAGGGAGGTATACAGTGCTGTTCCCCACGGTTCAGTCATTGGACCACTGCTGATTTTCAGAGTGGAGGAGTATACAGTGCTGTTTCACAGGGTTCAGTACTAGGATCATTGCTGTTTTTCAGAGTGGAGGGAGGTACACAGTACTCTTCCCCAGGGTTCAATACTGTTGCAACGGCTGTTTGTCACACTGGAGGGTGGTGTAAAGTGCTGTTCCCCAGCGTTCAGTACGAAGACCAGCGCTGTTTTTTGCAGACTGGAGTGACGTATGCAGTGCTGTTCCCCAGGGTTCAGTACTAGGATCACTACTGTTTTTCGGACCGGAGGGAAGTATACAGTGTTGTTCCCCAGGGTTCAGTACGAGGATCACTACTGTTTTTCGGACCGGAGGGAGGGATACAGTGCTGTTCCCCAGTGTTCAGTACTGGGATCACGACTGTTTTTCAGACTGGAGGGAGGTACACAGTGCTAATCCTCAGGGTTCAATGAAAGGATCACCGCTGCTTTTCAGACTGGAAGCAGGTTTACAGTGCTGTTCCCCAGGATTCAGTACTAGCATAACTACTGTTTTTCAGACTGGAGTGAGGTATGCAGTGCTGTTCCCCAAGGTTCAGTACGAGGATCACTACTGTTTTTCAGACTGGAATGAGGTTTACAGTGCTTTTCCCCAGGATTCAATACTAGGATCACTGCTGTTTTTCCGACTGGAGTGACGTTTACAGTCCTGTTCCCCAAAATTCAGTACCAGGACCACTGCTGTTTTTCAGGCGGGAGGGACGTATACAGTGCTGATCCCAGGGTTCAGTACTCGGATCAATACTGTTTTTCAGACAGGAGTGAGGTTTACAGTCCTGTTCCCCAGAATTCGGTACAAGGATCACTGCTGTTTTTCAGACTGGAGGGAGGTTTACTGTGCTGTTCCCAAGGTTTCAGTACTAGGATCACTGATGTTTCTGATATACATTAATGACTTCGACTTCAGATATCAGACCACAAGGTTGAAATTTGCAGATATCATGAAGAGTGGAAGTATAGTGACGGGCGATGAAGAAGGCAATAGAATTCAAGAGGACACAGACAGGGAGGTATACTGTGTCGAAGCAACAACAATATGCATTTAAATTGCACCTTTAATGTATTAGAAGATCCCAAGATGCGTCACAGGTGCATTATATTACAGAATTAAGACGCCAAGTCACACAAGGAGATTGGAGGTAAGATGGAGAAAAGCTGGATTTAAGGAATGGCTGAAATGTGGAAACCGAGTTGGAGAGGTTTGGAGAAGATATTACAGATCTTAGGGCCCAGGCAACTGAAGGTATGGCCACCAATGGCGAAGAAACTAAAATTAGGGTTGTACTAGAGGCCACCATTAGATGAAAATAGATATCTTAGCGTATTGTGAGGCAGGAGGAGATTACAGAGATGGGAAAAGGACATGTCTAGGAGGCGGGATTCCCAGCACCGGGCCAGAGAGGAGGGGAGCCTCACTTTGGCGTTTTTGTGCCATCCAGCCTGCCCACCAGAGAGTCCTGTGTTGATTTTCTGACTTGGATCTTGTTCCTTTATCGACATTGTGCTCCGTGGCAGGGTGCATGGATGTTTAGTGTGGCAGCAGCCCGCCAGGAAATGCCGGGTTTACCAGGCCCGATATTCACAGTGGTGGGGAACCTTGGTGACAAACCCTCCACCGCTCTGTGACAGGACCCGACTTCACATATTTAAATAAATGGTTTGCCTGAGTTAAAATGAAAACTGTAGCAATATTACTGCAGTTCCAGATGTTCAGTGTGATGGGTGGAACTCACGTGCCTCAACTTTCCCGTCCAGGGAAAACCAGCGCCACCAAGGTGGTAAAGGTGAAACAATGCGTTTATAAAGAAGTGCAGGCGGAGGGGAAAGTGTCAACTTGCATTGTTGCGGTCGGACAATATGCAATTTTGGTTTAGTTGAGCGGGCAACCGCTTTAAAATATAGTACCTACGCCTATCCATAAACAATTGACTCAAGTCGCAGCGCACAGAGGCTGTTCCTGATTTCGGGACTTCAGGATTCAGCCCGCTGTCTCAGTGACCTGAGTCTGGAATCCCTTTCCCTTTGACGATGGCATTCCTGCCTCCATGAGCTGCTGGCCAATCAGAGGGCCAGCAGCTCAGCAGAAATGGTAATGTCACCGGAAGTGGTGGTCACTTTCAGTACTGCAGAGGTCTTGGACGCTGTCACAGTGCTGGAAACTGGGACCAATGTGTGTGCGGTGGGATCATCCGGAAGGCTAGTCACTGTCTGTCCTGCAGAGGTCTTGGACACTGTCACAGTGCTGGAACCTGGGCCCAAGGTGAGTGCAATGTGTTCACCAGGAGTGGTGGTCACTGTCAGTACTACAGAGGTCTTGAACGCAGTCACAGTGCGGGAACCTGGGACCAAGCTGAGTGCAGTGGGTTCACCGGGTGTGGTTGTCACTGTCATTACTGCAGAGATCTTGGACCCAGTCACAGTGCTGGAACCTGGGCCCAAGGTGAGTGCAGTGGGTTCACCGGGAGTGGTGGTCACTGTCAGTACTGCAGAGGTCTTGGACCCGGTCACAGTGCTGGAACCTGGGCCCAAGGTGTGTGCACATGCATCACCAGGAGGGGAGGTCACTGTCAGTACTGCAGAGGTCTTGGACCCGGTCACAGTGCTGGAACCAGGGACCAAGGCGAGTGCAGTGGGATCACTGGGAAGGCTAGTCACTGTCTGTACTGCAGCGGTCTTGGACCCAGTCACAGTGCTGGAACCTGGGCCCAAGGGGAGTGCAGTGGGATCACCGGGAAAGGTGGTCACTGTCAGTACTACAGAGGTCTTGAACGCAGTCACAGTGCTGGAACCTGGGCCCAAGGTGTGTGCACTGGCATCACCAGGAGGGGAGGTCATTGTCAGTACTGCAGAGGTCTTGGACCCCTCACAGTGGACACAGGGTGAGTGCAGTGGGGTCACCGGGAGGGGCTGTCAATGTCAGAACTGCTGAGGTTTTTGTGCCAGTCACAGCACTGTAACCTGGACCCAAGGTGAGTGCATTGGGGTCACCGGGAGGGGTGGTCATTGACTGTACTTCAGAGGTCTTGGACCCAGTCACAGTGCTGGACCCTTGGACCGCAATGAGTGAGGCAGAGTTACCAGGAAGCATGGTCACTGTTAGTCCTGCTGAGGTCTTGGACCCCCTCACAGCGGACACAGGGTGAGTGCAGTGCGTTCACCTGGAGGAGTGATCACTGTCAGTACTGCAGAGGCCTTGGATGCAGTCACTGTGCTGGAATCTTGACTTAAGTTGTGTGCAGTGGGGTTACCAGGAGGGGTTGTCTCTCTCAGTATTGCAGAGGTCTCGACCCAGGCCCAGCGCTGCACCCTGGACTCCAGGTTAGTGAGGCAGTGTCACCAGGAGGTCTGGCCCCTGTCAGCACTGCAGAGATCATGGACCCAGGCCCTGAATTGAATGTGGACCCACGTGATTGAGACGGGGTCAACGGTACATGTCTGGAAGCTCCTGCTGAGGGGAACTGGTGTTCATAAAGTCCAGGTGGAGGGGTGTCCTGGGAGGTTCATTGTTTCAGAGTCAGGGCCCTTCGTTGGCCACAGTTTGCCCATGGAGAAGGAAAGGCCCCAAGCCCGATGGAGGGGTCCACATTTTTCAAGATACCCTCCCCAATTAGCAGAGGTACCCCCTCCATAGGTTAGATCCAAGCGATGGCAGAAAGCTGCCCTTTAGTGGCCATTAAAGGTCCTCATTTGGCCGCTGTGCGGTAATGTCATCGTCGGCGAATCTCGTCCCCAGAAAGATCACTTGACGATGGGGTGACCATCGGCCCTCCACCACAATCACCCGTCGGTCCCGCCTCTGACCTCACTTAGGGGGTACCATAAAATCCAGTGGTGAAGCTATGGAGGAATTTAAAAATGGTGATGCAAATTTTAAAATCAAAGTGTTTCTTAATCGATGGCCAATGTAGGTCAGCAAGCACAGGAGTGATAGGTGAACGGGCGTTACTGTGAGTTAACACGGCAGCAGCAAAGTTTTGGATGGCCTGCAGTTTACAGGCTGTAGACTGTGGGACAGAGGGTGGTGGTTGATGGCAAATGTTCATCCTTGAGTTAAGTTACTAGTGGTGTACCGCAAGGATCTGTTTTGGGGCCACTGCTGCTGGTCATTTTTATAACTGACCTGGAAGAGGGTGTAGAAGGGTGGGTTAGTAAATTTGCAGATGACACTAAGGTCGGTGGAGTTGTGGATAGTGCCGAAGGATGTTGTAGGGTACAGACGGACATAGATAGGCTGCAGAGCTGGGCTGAGAGATGGCAAATGGACTTTAATGCAGAAAAGTGTGAGGTGATTCACTTTGGAAGGAGTAACAGGAATGCAGAGTACTGGGCTAATGGGAAGATTCTTGGTAGTGTAGATGAACAGAGAGATCTGGGTGTCCAGGTGCATAAATCCCTGAAGGTTGCTACCCAGGTTAATAGGGCTGTTAAGAAGGCATATGGTGTGTTAGCTTTTATTAGTAGGGGGATCGAGTTTCGGAGCCACGAGGTCATGCTGCAGCTGTACAAAACTCTGGTGAGACCGCACCTGGAGTATTGCGTGCAGTTCTGGTCACCGCATTATAAGAAGGATGTGGAAGCTATGGAAAGGGTGCAAAGGAGATTTACTAGGATGTTGCCTGGTATAGAGGGAAGGTCTTACGAGGAAAGGCTGAGGGACTTGAGGTTGTTTTCGTTGGAGAGAAAGAGGAGGAGAGGTGACTTAATAGAGACATATAAGATAATCAGAGGGTTAGATAGGGTGGATAGTGAGCGTCTTTTTCCTCGGATGCTGATGGCAAACACGAGGGGACATAGCTTAAAGTTGAGGGGTGTTAGATACAGGACAGATGTCAGAGGTGGTTTCTTTACTCAGAGAGTACTAAGGGCGTGGAACGCCCTGCCTGCAGCAGTAGTAGATTCGCCAACTTTAAGGGCATTTAAGTGGTCATTGGATAGACATATGGATGAAAATGGAATAGTGTAGGTCAGATGGTTCCACAGGTCGGCGCAACATCGAGGGCCGAAGGGCCTGTACTGCGCTGTAATGTTCTAATTCTAAAAAAATCAGCAGGAGGACATTGGAATGGACAAGCCAAGAGGGAATGAAGGAATGAATGAGGGTTTTGAGCACAGGGGCGAAGTCAGGCGATGTCACAGAGGTAGGAACAGGCCATTTTAGTGAATGTGCATATTTAATGTCCTAAACTCATCTTGGGGTCAAATAAGAAACCAAGGTTACGAACAGTCACACACAGGTGCCAGGAAGAGGGTTGGAATCGGTAGCTAGAGAATGGAGTATGGAACAGCATCTGAAGACAACGGCTGGATTTCAAGGAGCCCTATATTTCCTTTTCCAGAGCGTGAATATGAGGTGGGGGCTGAAGATGTCCCCAGATGAGACCTCCCACAGACCTCGGCGTTAGCTGGTCCCAGACTGATTATCCAAGCTGTAGTAAGGCTCCCTGGCACCTCTCCATCTCTCAATGAAGGGATCACAATCAGCAGATGCAAACTAAAATACTTAATTGATTTACGTATACTTATATCTCATCAGGGTGGCAGCTCTCAATCTCCGGCCCAGTGGCCTGTAGCCGAGCACCTTTAGATCCCCGTCTGAGAGGATGATGTGCCTCATTGGTCGGGCGGGGGGAGGAGGCAAATTGCTCAGAGTGAAATTGGGGATACGGTGCCAAATTAGCGTCATGGATGTCGTATGACAATGAGAGGGGTTGTAGATGCAAGTTTGTGCATACTGGCGGATGATGGGGCTGGGGGAGGGGAGGCGGTGGGTGGGGGGTGTGGGTGTTGGGCGGAAGGTTATATGGTTAACCATTTTGGAGAAAAGCGGTAATTAATTTATTTAGTTGTCATTGGTGTTGGGAGAGGGACAAAGGAAATGAATGTATTTAATTTTTATCAACTCTGTATTTAAATATTTAAGTAAGCTGGTAGGGCTGGCAGCTTTTTAAAAAATGTCTTCAGCATCTGTGCACAGGCAGCTGGCGCCATTACTGGGGTGTGATGCAACATCTCTTGAATGAATAAAAGAAAATAAAAAAGAAAGGTGTTGCTGCTAATCCCGGGGTGGTATGGCACATCCCCAACCCCTGTCCCCTGTCCCCTCTCTTTACAGAGCTTCTCTTCTCTGCAGCTTCTGCACCATTTGTTGGTCATGTTACAGACTCAGAGGAACTTTAACTACAGTCCCCATACCTCGCCCAGAGTTGAGTCACCAGATCTCCTGCCCTCCCTGAATCTCTGCAGCAACTTACAACACAACCTCCAGAAAACCATCCATAGCACCTCCCATAACGTTACATTAGCAGAAGTCTTTCAAAATCCCTCACATGCAATTTGGATGACTGGTCCCTTTGAATAAAACTAGAGCGAGTTCCCGTGCTGCTGAAAACATGTTTGCCTGAAAGTGAGTAGCACAGGTGGTCAGAGGACATGCACAGACCAGGTTTGAAAGACGTCTGCCAATGCTGCCAGAACGCCGAGTGCACCATGCAACAGCATGCACGAGAAGTCATAAGTGGCTGGCAGGGCATCCCCACAATATAAAAATATATAATCGTCATAGCCTTGGCACCGGTGGATCTACGGAGTCCAGAGTTATGGTCAGCGAGAGATACGGAGGGAGAAAATAAATCACTTTTAAAAGTGAATAGGATAAATGTTTTAAGGGAAACATTTTGCAGGAATATGGGTAACAGAAGTGGGACTACTTGGAAGAGTGGGGTCATGGAGGCATTTTAACCCAAGAATAAGAATTTTAATGCTGTGCTTTTATCAGATCAGCAACCAATGTAGGTCAGTGAGCACATGAGTGTTGGCTGAGTGGAATTTGGTGTAAGTTGGGATATGTGCAGCAGAGTTTCCGACTGGCTGTGGTTTATGAAGTTTTGTAACCGGGAGTCTTGTCAGGGCAGCATTAGAATAGTCGGGTCTGGATTTAACAAAGCCATGGATGGTAGTTTAAGAAGCAGATTTGCTAAGGCAGGGAAAGATATGCCGGTGGTGACAGCTGGCAGGATTTGTGAAGGACAGGATACGGTATTGGAACTCAGCTCGGGGTCAAAGGCATAAGTGAGGTAATGAACAGTCTGTTTCAGTGTCAGGTATGACTGGGGCATGGCAGTCGTTGGAAAGAGAAGAGAATTTGCGATGGGGACTAAAAACAATGACTTCCACCTTGCTAATACTTAAATAACAATAGCACGACTACATTGAATAGCTGGACACATAGGCTGAACAGGAACCCTGACAACAGCAAAGATGAGACAGGAAATTAAAAGGACATAAAGTCTGTAATAATTAGATTCGGTGAGAGAGACTTACCAGTGACACCAACAATAGCGAGGATGGGATAGTAAAATAATTGAATTATCTTCAGTGCCCAAAAAATCTGATCAGGTAATATTATCCAATCATAATGCGCAGTAAAAAAGGCAAACCAATCGGATAAACTCCTGTCCAATGTAGTAACATTCCAATCTATTATTCTCAGATTCTGACTCATTGTTGTAACATTCCAATCGATTCTTATTAAATTCTGACCCATTGTTGTTGCATTCCAATCTATGTTCTCAGATTCTGACCGATCCACTCCTCTCTCTGGAGTTGCTGATCCTTGTTTGTACCGATGGTGATGCTCCCGCTGACACTTTGGGATGACACATTGAAAGCAGTCAGTTATTGAAATGAGATGAAGATCCTCCAGTGACACAATTAGTGTTCATTGAGACTAACATTAATCACAGTCTCTGAACAAACAGGTTCAATTAACCCCTTTTAATCCAAAGCATTATGTACCGTTTATTCATTCATGGGATGTGGGCGTTACTGGCTATACCAGCATTTATTACCCATCCCTAATTTCCCTTGAGAAGGTGGTGGTTAACTGCCATCTTGAACCGCTGCTGTCCATGTGAGATAGTTACACCGCAGTGCTCTTAGGAAGGGAGTTCCAGGATTTTGATCCTGCAACACTGAAGGAATGGTGATACTGTTCCAAGTCAGGATGGCGTGTGACTTGGAGGGGAACTTGCAGGTGGTGGTGTTCCCCTGCATCTGCTGCTCTTGTCCTTCCAGTTGGTAGAGGTCGGGGTTTGGAAGGTGCTGTCTAAGGAGCCTTGGTGTGTTGCTGCAGTGCATGTTGCAGATGGTACACATTGCTGCCACTGTGCATCTGTGATGGAGGGAGTGAATATTTGTGGATGGGGTGCCAATCAAGTGGGCTGCTTTGTCCTGTGTGGTGTCAAGCTTCTTGAGTGATGTTGGACCTGCACCCATCCAGGCAAGTGCAGAGTGTTCCCTCACACTCCGAACTTGTGCATTGTAGATGGTGGACAGGCTTTGGGGAGTCAGGAGGTGAGTTACTCGCCTCGGTATTCCGAGCCTCTGACCTGCTTTTTTACCTGCGGAATTTATATGGCTACTCCAGTTCAGTTTCTGGTCAATGGTAGCCCCTGGGATGTTGATAGTTGGGGATTCCACGATGATAATGCCATCGAATGTCAAGGGGAGATGGTTAGTTTCTCTCTTGTTGGAGATGGTCACTGCCTGGCACTTGTGTGGCTCAATTGTTACTTGGCACTTATCAGCCCAAGCCTGGATAGTGTCCAAGTCTTACTGCATTTCTACACGGACTGTTTCAGTATCTAAGGAGTCACGAATGGTGCTGAACATTGTGCAATCATCAGCGAACATCCCGACTTCTGACGTTATGATTGAAGGAAGGTCATTGATGAAGCAGCTGAAGATGTTTGGGCCCAGGACAATACCCTGAGGAACTCCTGCTGTGATGTCCTGGAGCTCAGATGATTGACCTCCAACAACCACAACCATTTTTCTTTGTTTTAGGAATGACTCCAAACAGCAGAGACTTTTCCCCGTGATTTCCATTGACTCCAGTTTAGCTAGTGCTCCTTCATGGAATACTCAGTCAAATGGTGCCTGGATGTCAAGGGCACTCTCACCTCACCTCTTGAGTTCAGCTCTTTTGTCCATGTTTGAACCAAGGCTGTAATGAGATCACGTGCTGAGTGGCCTTGTCAGAACCCAAACTGTGTATCACTGAGTAGGTTATTGCGCAGGAAGTGCTGCTTGATGGCACTGTAGATGACACCTTCCATCACTTTGCTGATGATTGAGAGTAGACTGATGGGGCGGTAATTGGCCCGGTTGCACTTGTCCTTCTTTTTGTGTGCAGGACATACCTGGGAAATTTTCCACATTGCCGCGTAGATGCCAGTGTTGTAGCTACACTGGAATAACTTGGCTAGAGTGCGACAGGTTCTGGAGCACAGGTCTTTAGTACCATTACTGGAAAATTGTCAGGACCCATAGCCTTTTGCAGTATCCAGTGCCTTCAGTCATTTCTTGATATCATGCGGAGTGAATCGAATTGGCTGAAGTCTGACATCTGTAATGCTGTAGGTGGTAATCAACTCGGCACTTCTTGCTGAAAGTTGTTGCAAATGCTTCTGCCTTATCTTTCGCACTGATGTTCTGGGCTCCCCCATCATTGCGGATGCGGATATTTGTGGAGCAACCTTCTCCAGTTAGTTGTTTAATTGGCCACCACCATTCACAGCTGAATCATGGCAGGACTGCAGAGCTTAGATCTGATCCTTTGGTTATGGGATCGCTTAGCTCTGACTATTGCAAGCTGCTTATGCAGTTTGGCACGCAAATCGTCCTGTGTTGTAGATTCACCCAGTTGACAACTCATTTTGAGGTATGTCTGGTACGGCTCCTGGCATGCCCTTCTGCAATCTTCATTGAACCAGTGTTGTACTCCTGGCGTGATGGCAATGCTGGAGTGGGGGATATGCTAGTTTGCCATGAGGTTGCAGATCGTCGTTGAGTACAATTTAGCTGCTGATAATGGCCCACAGCTCCTCATGGATGCCCAGTTTTGCATTGCTGGATCTGTTCGAAATCTATCCCATTTAGCACGGTGATCGTGCCACAAACACGATGGGTGCTATCCTCAATTATAAGGTGGGACTTCGTCTCCATAAGGACTGTGCGGTGGTCACTCCTACCAATACAGTCATGAACAGAAGCATCTGCGGCAGGCAGATTGTTGATGACAAGGTCAAGTATGTTTTTCCTTTTGTTGGTTCCCTCACCACCTGCTGCAGAGCCAGTTTAGCAGCTATGTCCTTCAGGACTCGGCCAGCTCAGACAGTAGTGGTCCTGCACTTGGTGATAGACATTGAAGTCCCCCACACAGAGTACATTTTGTGCCCTTGCCACCCTCAGTGCCTCCTCCAAGTGGTGTTCAACATGCAGAAATACTGACCCATCAGCTGAGGGAGGGCGGTAGGTGTTAATCAGTAGGAGGTTACCTTGTCCATATTTGACCTGATGCCATGAGAATTCATGGGGCCCAGAGTCGATGTTCAGGACTCCAAGAACAGCTTCCTCCCTACTGTTGACCACAGTCCTGCTGGGTCTGACCTTTCGGTGTGACAAGGGATCCCCAGGGACAGTGATTGCAGTGTCTGGGACATTGTCTGTGAGGTATGATTCCGCGAGTATGACTATGTCAAGCTGTTGTTTGACTAGTCTGCGGGACAGCTCTCGCGACGTTGGCACAAGCCCCCAGATGTTAGTAAGGTGGACTTGGCAAGGTCGGCAGGGCTGGGTTTGCCGTTGTCGTTTCCAGTGCCTAGGTCGATGCTGGGTGGGGCATCCCGATTTCATTCCCTTTTATTGTCTTCGTAGTGGTCAGTTACAACTGATTGGCTTGCTATACCTTTTCAGAGGGCATGTAAGATTTAACCACACGGCTGTGGGTCTGGAGTCACATGTAGACCAGACCAGGTAAGGACAGCAGATTGCCTTCCCTAAAGGACGTTAGTGAACCAGATGAGTTTTCACAACAATCGACAATGGTTTCATGGCCATCATTAGAATAGCTTTTAATTCCAGGTTTGTTAATTACAATCCAATTCCACCTTCTGCTGTCGTGGGATTCGAACCCATGTCTCCAGATCAACACACTGTGTCTCTGGGTTACTAGTGCAGTGATAATACCACTACTTATCCGCCTCATTCCACCTCACTACAGTACACCAATTACTCCAGATGGGATGTATGTGGGTTGCTTAGGAAAGGAAAGATACAAATAGCAAAAGCACTGGACAGAATCTGTCATTCTACCTTGGATAAAGGAATGGTTTTAGAGAGCTGGTTGGCTATACATGTTGCATGAAAAGAAGAGATGGAGTAAACCCGGTAGTTACAGGTCTGTTAGTTTAATCTCGGTGACACATGCTGGAAAATTCAGATTCTATAATCTGCGGCAAAAATTGTGTGGCTTGGAAAATGACAAGCAGCATGGATGTAGTAATGTCAAATAATGTTAGGCAACCTTGATTAAGTTTTGTTGATGAAGCAATAGCGAAGTTTGATGCAGATAGCATGGTTGACTGGCTTTGAGAAGGTTGTGGTGAGCTGCCTCCTGGAACATCTGCTGTCCGTGGGGTGTAGGTCCTCTCACAGTATTGTTGGTCAGGGAATTCCAGAAATTAGACCTGGTGACAGTGAAGAATGGCAATATAGTTCCAAGTCAGGATGGTGTGTGACTTGGAAGAGAACTTGTAGTTGTTGGTGTCCCCATACATCTGCTGCCCTTTCCCTTCTATGTGGTAGAGATCGCAGGTGTGGAAACCGCGACCGAAGGAGTCTTGGTAAGTTGCTGCATGCTTCTTCTAGATGGTAAACACTGCTGCCACTGTGCATCAGTGTTGAAGGGAGTAAATGTTGAAGGTGGTAAATGGGGTGCCAATCAAGCGGGCTTCTATGTCCTGGATGGTGTCAAATTTTTGAGTGCTGCTGCAACTGGACCCGTCCAAGCATGTGGAGAGTATTGCATCACACTCCTGACTTGTGCCTTGTAGATGATGGACTTGCTTTGGGGATTCAGGAGGTGAGTTAGTCGCCGCAGAATTCCCAGACTCTGTCCTCTTCTTTCAGTCGCAGTATTTACGTGGCTGCTCCATTTCTCTTTCTGGCCAATGGTTATCCCCAGGATGTTGATAGTGGGGGATTCAGCGTTGATCCTACCATTGAACATCAAGAGCAGATGGTTAGATTCTGTCTTGTTTGAAATAGTCATTGCCTGGCATTTGTGTGGGGCAAATGTTACTTGCTGTATATCAACCAAAACCTGGATGCTGCCCAGCTCTTGCTGCATCGGGACATGAGCTGCTTCAGTAACTGAGGAGTCACGAATGGTGCTGAACATACCACAATGATCAAGGAATATCCCCACTTCTGACCTTATAACGGAGGAATGCTCATTGATGAAGCAGCTGAAGATGGTTGTGTCTAAGACACCAGCCTGAGTAACTCCTGCAGTGATTTCCTGTGACTGAGATGACTGACCTCCAACAACCACAACTGCAACCAGCAGAGAGTTATCGTCCTTTTTCCCATTGACTCCAGTTTTGCTCGGACTCCTTGATGCCAACTCGGTCAAATGCAGTCTTGATTTCGAGGTCAGTGACTCTCACCTCACCTTTGGAGTTCAGCACTTTTGTCCATGTTTGAACCAAGGCTTTAATGAGATCAGGAGCTGAGTGAGCCTGGTGGAACCCAAACTGAGTGTCACTGAGCAGTTTATTGCTGAGCAAGTGCCGCTTGATGGCACTCTCGATGACACCTTCCATCAATTTACTAATGATCGACAGTAGATTGATAGGGTGGTAATTGACCAGCATGGATTTGTCCTGTTTATTTCTGTGCACAGGACTATACCTGGGTAATTTTCCACAATGCCGAGTCGATGCCAGTGCACTGCAGCTGTACTGGAACAGCTTGGCTAGGGATGAAGCGAGTTCTGGAGCACAGGTCTTCAGTACATTTACTGGAATGTTGTCAGGGTCCATAGTCTTTGCAATATGCAATGCCTTCAGTCGTTTCTTGATGTCACACGGAGTGACTCGACTTGGGTGAAACTGGCATCTGTGTTGCTGGAGATTCCAGGAGGAGGCCGAAATGGATCATCCGCTCGGCATTTCTGTCTGAAGATTGTTGCCAATTCTTGAGCCGTATCTTTTGAACTGATACGCGGGGCTCCTCCATCTTTGAGGATGGGGTATTTGTGGCGCCAACTCCTCCTGTTAGTTGTTTGAAATTACATTCTCTCTGCCCAAGTCCATTTACATATGGCAAGAAAATATAAAGGTGAGGATATTTTCCTGCAGCAATACAAAACTCCGGTTAGATCACACTTGGAGGACTGTGTGTAGATCCTGGGCACCTTAGAAAATATTTATCGACCATCGCAGGAGTGCAACGCTAATTCCCCAGAATATTATGAGGGCATCAAGGGTTAAATTGTGCGGCCAGTCTACAGACATTAGGCTTGTAGCTCGTATTCTCTGGAATGTCAAAGGTGCAAAGGTGATGCCAACTGAATGAGGTTTTAGGGCTTTGAAAGTATTGAGACTGCAGATAGAAACTTTAATCGGCTGGGCTGAGAGTCAAAAATAAGGGGACATATTCGTATAATCACAGCGAGTCAACGAAGGAGAGGAAATCGGAAACAGTCCTTCACTCAAATTGTGCTTTGAATGTGGAACTGGCTCCCACAAAAACAGTAGAAACGAGCTCAAGAAATAATATAAATATACAGCTGATAGATTTTCACCAAACAAAGTAGTGGGGACAATGCAGCCAAGACAGGTGAATAGAGTTAGGATCCAAGTCAGCCATGATCTCAATGAATGGTGTAATGTATCCAGGAGTTGAATGGCCCTCTCCCGTTCCTATGTTCCTACCTGAACGTGATACCCAGTGCCAGTATCGAGCTCTCCGAGGGCAGGTGCAGAACAGAGCACATTCAACATTACCTTAACACTATATATCCACTTTATGCCCGCTTTTAGCATCGAGCTCCCTCAGGGCAGGTACAATGCAATGCTCCCTCAAAATAAGCTGAACGGTGTGACTCCACATTGCACAGAATGACAGCATCAAACAGAAGCAAGACAGTGAGAATACAAAGCTCGGCCTATGTAACCTAATGGCATACCCCCACATTTGCAACAGTTCAGATCACAGGGACTTCAAAAATTGCATCCTCACCGGGACAGCTTAGGGTCAGACAGTGAGCACGCTGCACCCCACGGGGACAACACAAATTGTCCCCTCCCTAGGACAGCTCAGGGACAGATACTGAACCCATTGAACCCCACAGGGACATCACAATCTGTACCCTCCCTGATGCAGCCCAGGGTCAAACACTGCGCCCCACAGGGGCCTCACAACCTCTCCCTGACCTGGGAGAGCTCATTGTCAGATACGGAATACACTGCAGCCCACATGGACCTCACAATATGTCTATTCCCTGGGACAGCTCCTGGTCAGACACTGAACACAATGCACCACAAAGGGACATCACCAATTGTGCCCTTGTTGGGAAAACTCAGGGTCAGACGGTAAACACACTACACTCCACAGGGACGTTACAAAATGTCCCCGCCTTGACGCCTCAGGATAACACACTAACACACTGCACCCCGCAGGGTTAAAACAAGCTGTCCCCTCCCTGGGGCTGTTCAGGGCCAGACACTGAACAAACTGCACCCCGCAGAGTTAAAACAAACTGTCCCCTTCCTGGAGCAGCTCAGGGACAGACACTGAACACATTGCACCCACAGGGTTATCACAAAATGTCCCCTCCGTGGGACGTCTCAGGGTAAGACACTGAACACAATGCACCCCATAAGCTTAACACAATGTGTCCCCTCTCTGGGATAGTTTATGGTTAGACCCTGAACACAGGGCTCCCCACAGGGACATCACAGTCTGTCCCCTCCCTGAGACAGCTGAGGGTCAGACATTGAACACACTGCACCTCACAGGGATATCACAAACTGTTCCCTCCCTGGGGCAGATCAGGATGAGACACTGAACACATTGCAAACCACAGTGATATAACAAACTGTCGCCTCCCAGGGACAGCTCCAGGTAAGACACTGACCACACAGCACCCCACATGGACCTCACAATCTGACCTCTCACTGCAAGCCACGGGGAAATCACAAAATGTGCCCTCCCTGGGACATCTCAGGTTGTGATATTGAGCACAGTGCACCCCACAGGGACACCACCAACTGCCCACGTCCAGGGAAAGCTCATGATGTGATACTGAAGACACTGCAGCCCACAGGGAAATCACAAACTGTCCCCTCACTGGTACAGCTCAGGGTCAGACACTGAACACAGTGAACCTCACAGGAACATCAAAAACTGTCCCCTCCCAGGGGAAGCACAGGGTCAGTCACGAGACACACTGCACCCCACAGAAACCGTATAATCTGTCACCTTCCTTGGGCAGTTCAGTGCCCGAAACTGAACAAACTGCACCCCAGAGAGACATGACAAAATGTCCCCTCCCCGATACAGCTCAGGGTCAGACAATGAACACACTGCACCCCACAGGGATATCACAAACTGTCCTCTTCCTGGGACAGCTCAGGGTCTGATACTGAACACGCTGCACTCCACACGGAGATCACAAACTGTCCCCGTCCCTGGCACAGCTTACGATCAGACACTGAACACACTTCACCACACAGGAACACCCCATACAGAGCTTCTCTGCGACAGCTCAGGGCCAGACATTGAACACCCTGCACCCCACAGAGACATTACAAACTGTCCCCTCCATGGGAGATCTCAGAATCACACACTGAACACACTGCAAACCCACAGGGACTTCATAATATGTCCACTCCCTGGGACAGCTCAGGGACAGACACGGAAAATAGTGCACCCCACAGCGTCATCGCCATCTTCCCCCTCCTCGGAGGCGCGCTCAGTGTCAGATACTGAACACACTGCACCTCATACTGACAACACAAAATGCCCCCTCCTTGGGTCTTCTCACGGTAAGGTACTGAAAATATGGCATCCCAAAGGAACATCACAAACTGTCCCTTTCCTGGGACAGCTCAGTGTCTGATACTGAAGACACTATACCCCACAGGGGCATCACAAACTGGCCACTCCCTGGGACAGCTCTGGCTGAGATACTGAAAACACTGTACCCACAGGGAAATCACAAACTGTCCCTTCCCTGGGATAGCTCAGAGTAGGACAGTTAACAGACTGTACCCCACAGGGACACCACAAACTGTCCCTTCCCTGGGATAGCTCAGAGTCAGACAGTTAACAGACTGCACCACACAGGGACACCACAAACCCCAACCTCCCTGGGACCGCTCAGGGTCAGATTTTGAACACAATGTGAATCACATGGCTATCACATAATGTCCCATCACAGGGCTGCTCAGGATCAGACACTGAACACATTACATCCCAGAGGGCCATCACAAATCTTCTCCTCCTTGGGGATAGCTCAGTGTCAGACACTGAACACACTGCACCCTCGCAAGACATCACAAAATGTCCCCTCCCTGGGAAAGCTCATGGTCTGATACTGAACACACTGCACCCCACAGGAACATCACAATTCGTCCCCTCGCTGGGTCAGCTCAACGTCATATACTGAATTAATTTCACCCTACAGGGACATCACAAACTATACTCTCGCTGGGACAGCTCACGGCCAGTTGTTGAACACTTTACACTGCACAGGTACATCACAAATAGTCCATTCCCTGGGACAGCTCAGGGTCAGACAGTCAACACACTGCACCCCACAGGGACATAACAAACTATCCCCTACCCAGGGCAGCTCAGGCACAGACAGTTTGCACATTGCACCTGACAGGGATATCACAAACGGTCCCCTAACTGGGATAGCTCCGTGTCAGACACTGAACACATTTCACCCCACAGGAACATCACAAAATGTGCTTTTCCTGGACAGCTTCGGCCTTTTTAGCCGAACCGAACCCAACCAACCCCGACTACATGTGTCGGTTTCGGATCGGGTCTGGTCTATATTCTGTGTCATACATTCTGGGTTGTGTGGGGTCGGGCAGGATTGTATTGTTTAGCTTTGGCAGTCTTGGTGCCACTTGTCATGTCTGCTTATGTGAAAATCCTAATATAAATACTTGCTGTACATTAAAACTTATGTGTGACATTTTAAAACCATCTTGTCAATGTTATGATTAAAATAAATCATTTTAAATTGTGGGAGCACATGTTTTATTTTGAAGACTGGTTTTAACCCTGGAAATTCTTATGAATTGCATTTCTAATGCAATTTTATTTAAAATGACTTTTGAGTATGTCATTCAACAACACAAATTAGGGGCTTACTTCTCTGCCCAAAGGAAACCCAGGGGTAGATTGGAAGATCCTTTAATATTTCAGTTATAGTGGCTGCCCATCTATGAGTCAGCTTTGACCACCTACGGCAAAAGTGCGAAGAGAAATGCAGACTGGTTTCAATCTCATAATGAAGAGCTGGAACCTGTCATAGCCGCTAAGCGCATTGCACTTTTGAACTACAAGAAAGCCCCCAGCGATTTAACATCCGCAGCACTTAAAGTAGCCAGAAGTACTGCACAAAGAACAGCTAGGCGTTGCGCAAACGACTACTGGCAACACCTATGCAGTCATATTCAGCTGGCCTCAGACACCGGAAACATCAGAGGAATGTATGATGGCATGAAGAGAGCTCTTGGGCCAACCATCAATAAGATCACCCCCCTCAAATCTAAATCGGGGGACATAATCACTGACCAACGCAAACAGATGGACCGCTGGGTTGAGCACTACCTAGAACTGTACTCCAGGGAGAATGCTGTCACTGAGACTGCCCTCAATGCAGCCCAGCCTCTACCAGTCATGGATGAGCTGGACATACAGCCAACCAAATCGGAACTCAGTGATGCCATTGATTCCCTAGCCAGCGGAAAAGCCCCTGGGAAGGACAGCATTACCCCTGAAATAATCAAGAGTGCCAAGCCTGCTATACTCTCAGCACTACATGAACTGCTATGCCTGTGCTGGGACGAGGGAGCAGTACCCCAGGACATGCGCGATGCCAACATCATCACCCTCTATAAAAACAAAGGTGACCGCGGTGACTGCAACAACTACCGTGGAATCTCCCTGCTCAGCATAGTGGGGAAAGTCTTTGCTCGAGTCGCTCTGAACAGGCTCCAGAAGCTGGCCGAGCGCGTCTACCCTGAGGCACAGTGTGGCTTTCGTGCAGAGAGATCGACTATTGACATGCTGTTCTCCCTTCGTCAGATACAGGAGAAATGCCGTGAACAACAGATGCCCCTCTACATTGCTTTCATTGATCTCACCAAAGCCTTTGACCTCGTCAGCAGACGTGGTCTCTTCAGACTACTAGAAAAGATCGGATGTCCACCAAAGCTACTAAGTATCATCACCTCATTCCATGACAATATGAAAGGCACAATTCAACATGGTGGCTCCTCATCAGAGCCCTTTCCTATCCTGAGTGGTGTGAAACAGGGCTGTGTTCTCGCACCCACACTTTTTGGGATTTTCTTCTCCCTGCTGCTTTCACATGCGTTCAAATCCTCTGAAAAAGGAATTTTCCTCCACACAAGATCAGGGGGCAGGTTGTTCAACCTTGCCCGTCTAAGAGCGAAGTCCAAAGTACGGAAAGTCCTCATCAGAGAACTCCTCTTTGCTGACGATGCTGCTTTAACATCTCACACTGAAGAATGCCTGCAGAGTCTCATCGACAGGTTTGCGTCTGCCTGCAATGAATTTGGCCTAACCATCAGCCTCAAGAAAACAAACATCATGGGACAGGATGTCAGAAATGCTCCATCCATCAATATTGGCGACCACGCTCTGGAAGTGGTTCAAGAGTTCACCTACCTAGGCTCAACTATCACCAGTAACCTGTCTCTAGATGCAGAAATCAACAAGCGCATGGGTAAGGCTTCCACTGCTATGTTCAGACTGGCCAAGAGAGTGTGGGAAAATGGCGCACTGACACGGAACACAAAAGTCCGAGTGTATCAGGCCTGTGTCCTCAGTACCTTGCTCTACGGCAGCGAGGCCTGGACAACGTATGCCAGCCAAGAGCGACGTCTCAATTCATTCCATCTTCGCTGCCTTCGGAGAATACTTGGCATCAGGTGGCAGGACTATATCTCCAACACAGAAGTCCTTGAAGCGGCCAACATCCCCAGCTTATACACACTACTGAGTCAGCGGCGCTTGAGATGGCTTGGCCATGTGAGCCGCATGGAAGATGGCAGGATCCCCAAAGACACATTGTACAGCGAGCTCGCCACTGGTATCAGACCCACCGGCCGTCCATGTCTCCGTTATAAAGACGTCTGCAAACGCGACATGAAATCGTGTGACATTGATCACAAGTCGTGGGAGTCAGTTGCCAGCATTCGCCAGAGCTGGCGGGCAGCCATAAAGACAGGGCTAAATTGTGGCGAGTCGAAGAGACTTAGTAGTTGGCAGGAAAAAAGACAGAGGCGCAAGGGGAGAGCCAACTGTGCAACAGCCCCAACAAACAAATTTCTCTGCAGCACCTGTGGAAGAGCCTGTTACTCCAGAATTGGCCTTTATAGCCACTCCAGGCGCTGCTTCACAAACCACTGACCACCTCCAGGCGCGTATCCATTGTCTCTCGAGATAAGGAGGCCCAAAAGAAGTGGCTGCCAAAATTGTATGACATTTACTGGGTAATTTGAGTAACTGTCATGTGAGTTAAAATTAGCCTCTAAAGGAATAGTAACGTCTCATGTTATACAGAAAACAAGATTAAATTATAATTGATGAACTGTTGTTTCAACATTGCAACTATAGACTTGGAGAAATAGCTATCATTCCCTGCCCAGATGACCCTGGTTGTCAGCATATTGATGATTTGTCTTAACTTGAAAACAACATCAAGAATTAGATCGAGCCAGTTATTGAAAGAGGACAAAAACAATTAGTCTAACACGGAATTCCATGATAGATGGTTAATGTGAAAAGTGATGTTGTCGCTGCTGTGTAATTCACATTTGGAAAGCTGCCACATTATGATTGAAAGCGAGTGCCATTAACCACATCAATGGATCTTGTAGACAGAATCCACTAGGAATTATGAGATAAGGCAAAACACAGGATCCAATTTACATAATTCTCATTACTTAGTGGGTGAGAGACTAACTTATACCAAACTTATCTTAGTTTTGATAATCCACTGTTTCAAGTGCAAATATTAAAAATAAAAATGCATAGAGACAATATTTATTGGATCTAGTCTGGACCTTAATTGGCTTTGTGCACATTATTTTTTCATATATAGTGGGTGGGTGGGGGGTGGGGGTTGAATAATCAACACTGGCCATCCAACTATAAATTTTATTCCTCCAGGTAATAAATTAAAATACTCTGACATATTAATCTGCCATTAAAGTCTATATTAGTCAACCTAATAGCTAGTGTTCCTTGAATGAGGTATTCCTCTGATTCCAAAGTCTCGTCCCAAAGGGCGGGTGCTCTGTTCCATGCGAGTGAATAGTGAGTTGGCTATCTGTCGAAATTTTCCATTCAAGTCAAAACCAATTTGAAGACATTAAACAGTGCAGCATTATTAATGCAATATTTCCCCATCAAATATAAATAATTTCAATCAAGATATAATGGCTGTAGAAGTAATGTTTGATTTTCAAAAGCAAGCCTTTGCTACATTATTGACCACTAGTTGTTTCACAGTGGCAGACAAGTAACATTTCAGAGAGAAAAACATCTGTGAGCTTAACTAAAAAAAATGTATATAAACTTTGTAGATGGAGGAATAGACATGATATTCAGTGGTTGTTTTCCAAGAAAATGCAGAGCCTCTGGAATACATTGTCAGCTGGTGTGGTGGGTACTGACTTTCTCTGCAGCTTCAAGAGGGAGCTCCATCAGTTCCTGACTGTAAGAAAGATTGTGTCATAAAGAAGGTACCTTTGTTTATAGGTCCAAGTGATCTCCTGGAAAGGTTTTGGTTGCCAGGGCAGCAGGGCATTGGAGAGGAGTTTGGTCCCCACATTGTCCCAGGGCTTTTATGTTTTTTGCCACTCCGAGTAGATTTAGATGCGAATTAGGGAAAGGGCAGAAACATTTAGCCATGATTGCCCAGAATAATGTGGGTGACTCACCCCGACACTTGTGGGCTTTTCTTGTCTTCCTTAGGCGCCCTAGCGGAGTTTGCGAACTCTCTTGCATAGTGTTACTGATGCAGATTTCCCAAATGCACTACGAATTGCCGTTCCCATGAGCTGGTGATATCTTGATGTGGGACAGTCTTGATGGGCCAGCTAGTCTTCCTGCATCATTTCCATACGTTTATAAGCGAGCAATCTCCCTCGATGTCTACTCAGAATTCACAGAGACCTGAATTTAACAAATGCTGTAAGTACTTCCTTCCTCAATATTGTAGATGAAGAAGTAGTAGCAGAGGATCTAAAACAGACACAAGTTAGTTATAATCACTGACAGCGCCATGTCTGGGTTTATAAACTGTCTGCTCATGGAAGAATAATGTGGGTGGCTCACCCCTACACTTATTGACTTATCTTATCTTCCTTAGGCGCCCTAGCAGAGTTTGGGAACTCTCTCACATAGTATTACTGATGCAGATTTCCCAAATGCACTACGAATTGCCTTTCCCATGAGCTGGTGATATTGTTTTCCTTTTCATCTACATTTTTCTGCCTGTTTCAAATATATGCTTGATATTTTCGGGTCAGGTTAGGCATGAAAAGAAATGAAGGGACTCGGATCCGGGTCGGGTTTGGGTTGGCTGTTGTTAGGTCGGGCCCGTGTCGTGTTTTAATGTCATCCTCGAGCCAGGCTTTATTCCGTGGATCACTATGTGCAGGGGGAGGGGGAAAGGTGTGTGGGCATCACTTCAAAGCAACCAATCTTTAATCACTGTTGTCAGACTTCTCCTGTTACAAGCTGCTTCACAGTGCAGTATCAGCACCACATTGTCAGCTTTCTGTGTGGTCTCCAATTCTGACCGAAGATGACACAGAGGAGTGACCGGTACGACAGAACCATCTCTTTTTATGTGGACTCCCTGTCTGGCTGGTGACACAGTGCAGTGACTGGCATGACAGAGCCATGTATCAGTATGGACTACCTGTCTGGCTGGTGACACAGTGCAGTGACTGGCACGACAGAGCCATGTATCAGTGTGGAATCCCGGTCTGGCTGGTAACACAGTGCAGTGGGAGGGAAATATGGAAAATCTGTCAAAGAGGAGAAGGCTCTTGTCATCCATCAATGTGGTAGGAAAGAGGAATGTTGATCCCAGGGTAAATGATACTTTCCTGTATCGAAAGGAGATCCCCACACCGAGCACGAATCCACACCTCCTTCAATTCAACTTGATCGTCCATTACCAATACCCGCTATTCAAAAACACAGGAGAGCTTTCAAGACTGAAACGAGTCCATAGAAAGTTGACGCGTTCATCGAAGCATTATCCAATCACTGTTTGGTCTCTGCAGAAAAGAGTGCATTGTGAGTAGCCAATACCATATTAGAATCAATACTAAGTTAGAATAAGTACAAGTATCTGCCTATTTCATCCAGAAGGAATGTTTGGAACCCTCTGGATGAAAAGCGAGGAGGGGAAAGAACAGGTGTTGCATCATTTGACAATTGCATCAGATTTTTTTTTTGGAAGAGGAGTGATTCGGGAATTGATGGAGGAGTAAACTAGGGCGTCACAGAGTGAATGGTCCGTTTGGATTGTTGAAAGGGGAAGAAAGGGAATGATGCCTTTGGTGGTCACATGGCGCAAGATGTGGCAGAAATTGCAGAAAATCGTTGAATGTGATGGTGTTGCTGTGGAAAGTGAGGACAAGGCGAACTGGACCATGGTTCTGTTGGTGATGAGGAGGGATGAGGGCAGAATTGCAGCTAACAAGCCAGAAGAAGGGAACACTTCAGCTGAGTAAAAATAGAAGCCAATTCGGAAACGATGGTACGGAAGGTGGCATCATTGGAACTGATGCGACAGATTTGCAGTTACCTGGAGAAGGCAATAGAGACCTGACAGGAAGGAGGATGGGAGAGGGAGGGGTGCATAATTAATTGAAATCCATTTGCCACAGTTTTGTCCATTCACCTAATGTATCAATATCGCTTTATAGTTTTATTCTTCCATCTACACTCTTGCAACGCTGTCCTGTGTCATTGGCCAATTTGGATATGTAACTTCATATCCCAACATTTAAGTTGTCATTGAAGACAGTGAATAACTGACTCCAAATGTGTGAGGAAACTAGTTATATTCTGCCAATTAGAGCAGTTTTACATTATCCCTACCCTCTAATTCCTGCTGCTCAGCCACATTCATAACCAGGTCAACAATTTGCGACTAATTCCACGATCTACATAAACAGCCTTTTCTGAGGGACTCAGAAATCATAGAAAACAGATGACACAGAAGGGAACTATTTGACCCATAGTCCCCATGTCATGGAGTCATCAGAGCCACCCAACTACACATACTTAATGCCTTATGGAAACCATTTAAATATCATTCATATTTAGCAGGTCTGGCAGCATCTGTGAAGACATAAACAGAGTTAAAGCTTCAGCTTTGTCCAGCATCCGCAGTATTTTGCTTTTATTCATAGATATTCCTCTGTCCATTATTTTACTCACCACTTTAAAAAAGTCAGCCAGGTTTATCAGGCTTGACTTATCCTGAACAAATCCATGCCATCTGTCTCTGATCAGCTGAAAGATATCAAGGTGTTCAGCCACTGTATCCTTAATTATAGACTCCAGTAATTTCTCAACAGTAAACGTTAGGCTAACTAGTCTTTAATTTCACTATTACCCTTTATCACCTTTTTTAAGGCCTTTCAATCACCATAAAACACGAGCTAGATCACTCATTTCACGCCAGAAGTGTCTAACCTTTTTGCGTGATGAGCCACATTACAGTTTTTGTCATACATGAGGGCGGTGGCGGGGAGTAAGCAGTGAGAAAATTTCAGAAAGATAAAGGCATTAGATTTTTTTTTTGCAATTTTGATTAATAGTAAAATATTTTTGTGAACAAGCTTGAAATGAGAGGACTAACTTATTAACTTACTTTCACATCACAATCTGAACACAGATTTCGAGAGATACCGACCATTGGGTTTTTGCTTACCCATGTGGATTATGTCTGGCTGCACACCAAATGTAACGATGCAGCTGTTCTGGACAGATGTCCATCTGTCAGGAGTGATACTGATTGCTCTCTTCCCCCCCTCTATACTTTTTCACTGTCAGACTCTCTGGTTGGAACTTTATTTTGGGGCACAGGCCCTGTCATCTGGCTTAAAAGTCGGGGGCGAGCGCAGCTTTGAAAGGCCTGGGAGCCAGGCAGAGATTTTATGTTCCAAAGAAGGGTCACTGACCCGAAACGTTAACTCTGCTTCTCTTTCCACAGATGCTGCCAGACCTGCTGAGTGATTCCAGCATTTCTTGTTTTTATTAGAGATTTTATGTGGTCCAGGCTCCGACTTTGCCTTGGGCATGAATTCTGCCTTTCTGAGGCAGGAAGTCCAGCCTGCAGGAACTGCCAGCCAATCCGGGAGCCTAAGCTCCTCAGTCCCAGCAGCACCACCGGGTGCAGTGGCCACTGCGGGAATGCACCCAGCTTCAGGAGGATCAAGAACGCTGGTGCAGAAAATGGGATGTGGGGTTTTAGGCTTTACCAGGGAAATCAGATGGCCCTGGTGAGGAGAGTGGGTGGGGTCAATCAGGAGGATTGTGGGAAATGCACTAGCAGAGAAAGCAGCACCTGCCTTCCATGAGGCACAGGGTGCTCCATCAGGAGAGCCACTCCCTCAGGCCAGCAAGGTGGCTACCTGGTATTACTGGGCTTTTACTAGCTGACAAAGTGCCCACCCGCCGCTGGTAATATACCAACAGTAGTGGCGGAAGCCCTTTAAGTTGCAATTACTTGGCCACTTAAGAGCATCAATTGGCCTGGGGGCGGCGGGACCTTTGTCACCTTCCCACTTCCGCTGCTCGTAAAATTGCCACAGAGGTGGGAAGGTGATGAAAACAGCACCCCCAGCTTCGTGCACTATTTTACCACTCTCTCAACCCCCTGTGCCAGCCCACTCCCTCAGGGGGCATACGATTTTGTCCTCAGTGTCTGTGAGTGTGTGTCTCACTCCCTCTGTCTTGCCCCTCTACTTTATGTGTCATTGGTCCGTAGACGAATCTTCTCTCTGTCTCTCTTCCTCTGTCTCTTCCTCCTCCTCCCCTCCTCCTCATCCTCCTCTCCGCAGCAGCCATTCTCATTGACTCACTCCCGAACTGCCAAAATAAGTACCGTGTACATTTCTGAGTACCAAACTAGATGAAGGATGTGATTGCACTGGGGAAAGTGAGGAGGAGATTCACCGGGGTGTTGCCTGTGCTGGAGCATTTCAGCTATGAAGAGAGACCGAAAAGGCAAGGGTTGTTTTCCTTAGAGCAGAGAAGGGTACGGGCGACCTGACTGAGCTGTACAAAATTATTAGGGGCATTGATAGGTTAGATAGGAAGATTTTTTTCCCTTAGCAGAGGGGTCAGTAACCAGGGGACATAGATTTAAGGTAAGGGGCAGGAGGTTTAGAGGGGATTTGAGAAAAAATGTTTTCACTTAGAGGTTTGGTGGAATATGGAGCACACTGCATGATGAGCTCGTAGAGGCAGGAACACTCACAACATTTAAAAGTATTTACATGAGCTCTTGAAACGCCATTGCATACAAGGCTATCGGCCAAGTGCTGGAAAACGGGATTAGAATAGTTAGGTGCTTGATGGCCGGCACAGACACGATGGGATGAAGGGCCAGTTTCTGTGCTGTATAAGTTTATGAGTCTTTAATCAAGGTAGGTCTCCGAGGTGCTGGCTACATATAGACGTTGTGAGTTACTCGCTATCCTCAGAAATGGAGATAGGAATTCGAGGTATCGAATTGGTGATGGGTCAGATAGAGGTAGGATCGGGGTGGCAGCTAGAAGCAAAGTTATTTTTTTCAGTTGAGAATGAATTCATGAAATCGCCCTGAAACAGTCACCAATATACCCAAGCAAGATGCCATGTGCTGGTTGGGGATAAATGTGTCAAAGAACTGGTTGTATAGGCGTTGGATAGCGATGCAGAGAGGCTGCACATCCTGGTAAGAGATAAAGATGTATATGTGCGACACATCTTGGTGACACATGGAGTGTAAAGCGACTGGACATCCCGGTGATGGATGGAGAAGTAGAGACCTGAATATTTTGAATGGGTTAAGTTCTAGGTAGTCTGGACGTCCTTGTAAAGATGGAAATGTCGAGGGACTGGCAGTCCTGATGAGGAATGCCTTTCCTGAATGGATTGAGTTTTAAAGGGATTGGTCGTCCTTGTGAGAGATAGAGTTTTAGCTGAATTCCACGTTATGGGGAGACAGAGAGGTTCAGAGGGAATGGACATCTCGGTGAGAGATGAAAATGTAGAGTAGTCGGACGCCCTGGTCAGGGATGGAGGTGTAGCAGTCTAAGTGCCCTGTTTGCCGTGGTACACTGGATGAACATGGTGAAAAGGAGACTGTTCTGTCCAGGAACCCGGAATAGCTAAAGTTGTGTATGGTGAGAGGAGACAAGGGGAGAAAGTAATGTTGTGACAGGAAAAATTAAGATCCATCGGAAAGGAACAAGTAAAAATGTTAAGTCTATCGAGGTATCCTTGTTTTTGGATGTTTGGAAGGATTTAGAAGGGGCTGTGTGAGGTTGGTGGACTGTGTGGTTATAGGCTGTGGAGTGAAGAACTCAAGAAAAAATTAGTTCAGTGATAGTATAAGAAAGGATGACTTGATGTTCGGTGGTGTGGTCATAGTCCGGGGAGGTGGGAAGATATGTCATGAGAGTTAGGGTTCAGGACGTCTCAGGTTCCTTTCACCAAACAATGTCAGTGACTCCATTGTCAGCAGGTTTAATGACAATGTCAGGGTTGAGAGAATGAAGTGCTGCGGATCACAGGGACATAGATCAGAGATAGTAATCAAGGGTGGGGGGGGGGGGATTCATTTGCTACCACCTGCTTCCATTTTAACACAAACCGAAACTATTTTACTCTCTCCATGCCTCCTTTCCCCTGGCTCTGTATGTACTAAAAGTAGTTAATATCTAAAATTATATATTTCTGAACAAATCGTATTAACATGCAAAGCTATTTCTGTTTCACTCTCCACATAAGATACCTGACCTGAGAAGTGTTTCCAGCATTATCTGCTATCAATTCTAATATGGTTGCCGTCTGCTGGTGGATATAGGTGTTTTCGTAGGTGCAGAAATGGAATAGAAATTACAAACTGCTGGAGAATAGTGCACGGTAAAGTCGTTCCACTGACTGAGTAACAATTGTGACCCACTGATGAATAACTGAAAGATTTAAGAATTAAATTGCAAAAACACATTAACTTCTGGTCAAATTCTCCTGCTCTGTCGCCATACTCCTGAATCCTCAGGGATAATGGAGGGCAGTAAAACAACATTGTAGTGTATCTAGGAATAAGTGTATGTTTAGTACTTGAACCATAATATAGACATTAATATTGATAAAGGCACAAATTACAACTAAAACATTGAATAAATGTATTGTTTTGACGTTATTTCCATTGTACATTATTACTTACATTATGAACTGCAGTAATTTGTCCACATTGAGTATCTAGCGGTGCAGGAAGCAGTTACAATAAATTCAGATAAAGGAGACAGACCTTTTATTTGTCATCTGACGTATTCTTTACTAGGACATGGAAAATAAGAAAACAGAAAACACACATACCTTCTTTAATAGGCTATGGAAAAGTGACGTGATTACAAAACCAACTTCATAGAAATTCCTTATAAATAAACAATGGTTTTAATCACTAGGAAGCGTTGGTTATTCCATGCGGATTAATGTGTCTCAGTACTGGTATAGACAGACAAATGATCCGAAAAAAATTATGTTTTGCATTTTAATTAAACATGAAACACACACTTTCAGGCAAACTCTGGAGAAAAGTGAAATCTAATTGTTTCAACACACAGTAATATGATGATTGATTAAAATAAAGTGATGTTTTTTATGGTGAAGCAAAGTACAGTCAGCATGTTTGCACTGTTGGAAAAGTTCAGACTATTATCTCAGATTTAACACGGAATATTTTCCACCAGTCTCTGATCCGCCTCCAGATATCAGACACAGGACTGGAGACTGACTTTTACCTGGAAGGAAAACAAAACCATCTTGAGAAGGTTAAAACAATGCCAACCAACAACACAAACAAATCAAACACAGTATATGTCCTTAACTCAGAATATTTGTTTCAATAAGCCTTATATTTCAATAGTAAATGCACAGAATGTTCTCTGATATTTTGGAATCACTAACAATTGAAAACACCACTCATTAGCATATTAATATCGGAACCAGCCGGGGCTTCACACTGCCAGCACAAATAAATGGAACAAATAATAAAGCATTGGTTTTACCGAGTAGATGTAGATGTGAAATATTAAACCACTCAGTCACTGCCCACCAGCGGCGAAATGTCTGGTAATGTGACCGTGTCACAGTGAACATCCTCAATGTATTCAGTAAACTAGGATCGGTTGCGGGTCTGACAGCTGTGTACTGTGGAGATAAGTATTATGGATTAATGACTGGACTTAAAGCGGTTTCAGTGCGGGTCTGAGAGCTGTATATTGCGGAGAGAAAGATCATGGATAAATGATTGGACTGAAAGCGGGTTCAGTGCGGGTCTGTGAACTGTATACTGTGGAGAGAAAGATTATGGATTAATGATTGGACTGAAAGCGGGTTCAGTGCGGGTCTGTGAACTGTATACTGTGGAGAGAAAGATTATGGATTAATGATTGGACTGAAAGCGGGTTCAGTGCGGGTCTGTGAACTGTATACTGTGGAGAGAAAGATCATGGATTAATGATTGGACTGAAAGCGGGATCAGTGAGGGTCTGAGAGCTGTATACTGTGCAGAGAAAGGTCATGGATTAACGAATGGACTGAAAGCGGGATCAGTGAGGGTCTGAGAGCTGTATACTGTGCAGAGAAAGATTATGGATTAATGATTGGACTGAAAGCGGGTTCAGTGCGGGTCTGAGAGCTGTATACTGTGCAGAGAGAGTAGGCGGTGGCATAGTGTTGTTATCACTAGACTAGTAACAACGCGACATGAAATCCTGTGACATTGATCACAAGTCGTGGGAGTCAGTTGCTAGCGTTCGCCAGAGCTGGCGGGCAGCCAAAAAGAAGGGGCTAAAATGTGGTGAGTCGAAGAGACTTAGCAGTTGGCAGGAAAAAAGACAGAGGCGCAAGGGGAGAGCCAACTGTGCAACAGCTCAGACAAACAAATTTCTCTGCAGCACCTGTGGAAAAGCCTGACACTGTAGAATTGGCCTTTATAGCCACTACAGGCGCTGCTTCACAAACCACTGACCACCTCCAGGCGCGTATTCATTGTCTCTCGAGATAAGGAGGCCCAAAAGAAAGAAAAGAAGAAAGAAAGTAACCCAGAGATCCAGGGTATTCCTCTGGGGACAGGGTGGCGAATCCCAACACAGCAGAAGGTGGAATTTGAATTTCGTTAATAAATCTGAAATTAAAACTTGTCTAATGATGGCCATTAAACGATTGTTGCAAAAACCCATCTGGTTCACTCATGTCCTTTAGGGAAGGAAATCTGCTGTCCTTACCTGATCTGGTCGACATGTGACTCCAGACCCACAGCAATGTGGTTAACTCTTTCATGCCCTCTGAAATGGCCAAGCAAGCCACTCAGTTGTACCTAACCGCTACGAAATCAATAAAAACTAATTAAACCGGACAGACCAGACAGCATTGACCTAGGCACCGGAAACGACAATGGAAAACCCAGCCCTGTCGACCGTGCAAAGTCCTCCTTACTAGCATCTGGGGGCTTGTGCCAAAGTTGGGAGAGCTGTCCCACAGATTAGTCAAGCAACAGTCATACTCACGGAATCATACGTTCCAGACAACGTCCCATACACTGCCATCACCATCCCTACGTACGTCCTGTCCCACCGGCAGGACAAACCCACCAGAGTGGGTGGCACAGTGGTATACAGTAGGGAGGGAGTTGCCCTTGGAGTCCTCAACATCGACTCCGGACCTATGAAGTCTCATGGCATCAGGTCAAATATGGGCAAGGTAACCTCCTACTGATTACCACCTACCGCCCTCCCTCAGCTGATGAGCTGAACTGCAGTAGCCATATAACTACCGTGGCTACAAGAGCAGGTCAGAGGCTAGGAATCCTGAGGCGAGTAACTCATCTCCTGACTCCCCAAAGCCTGTCCACCATCTACAAGACACAAGTCAGGAGTGTGATGGAATACTTTCCATTTGCCAGGATGGGTGCAGCTCAAACATCACTCAAGAAGCTCGGCACCATCCAGGACAAAGCAGCCCGCTTGATTTGCACCCCATCTACAAACATTCACTCCCTCCACCACCGACGCACAGTGGCAGCAGTGTGTACTATCTACAAGATGCAAAGCACCAAGGCTCCTTAGACAGCACCTTCCAAACCCGCGACCTCTACCAACTAGAGGGTGGAGGGCAGCACATACGTGGGAACACCACCACCTGCAAGTTCACCTCCAAGCCACACACCATCCTGACTTGGAACTATATCGCCGTTCCTTCAATGTCGCTGGGTCAAAATGCTGGAACTCCCTTCCCACCAGCACTGTGGTTGTACCTACCCCACGTGGACTGCAGCGGTTCAAGAAGGCAGCTCACCACCACCTTCTCAAGGGCAATTAGGGTTGGGCAATAAATGTGGCCTTGCCAGCGACGCCCACATCCCGTGAATGAATTTTTAAAAAAGAGGAAGATTATGGATTAATGATTGGACTGAAAGTGGGTTCAGTGCGGTTCATCTATATTCGTGTCAATAATGTAAAGGGGACTGGACTTGTTGACCTCTGAATGTTTTCCAGCTCCATTCCCCGCGCTGTGTTTTGCCACTGGATTATAGCAGATGAAGTGGATCTGCTCTGCGTGAACCAGAGTGTTCAGATTGAACAATTGAATGATTTCCATTGGGAGTGTTACCAAGAGAGATATCACACACTGAAAAACATCAGGATGTCTTGTATAAAATTAATCAAGCTTTTTTTAATATGTTGACCCTCAAACGAGGGTGTAAACTGACATGGCGGACAAAGCCACCTGCTCGAGATACTACATACAAACACTTTGATTGATACTTAAATTACGTAGCTACTCGTTATTTCACTTTTTAAACTACTTGTTACTAGTTACAATAAATCACAAGACTGACGGCTTGGACTTAAATACCTACCATTGCGAGGTGATGTGATCAGTCTCCCTCCGATGGGTTCTCTTCACTGAATCCCAAACTCGGAGTTCCTTCCGCGATGGCTCTGCAACCTGCAGTCATTTGGAGGTTTCCAGGCACCCAGTTTTACCCAGTTGTTCCCAGCCTCAAGAATGTTCTTTGTCATGTACACCCATGACTTGGAGTCAGTGTTAATTGCAAAGCAAAACAAAATACTTCTGCTGGTCTCGTTATTCTTATCTATCCGTGTCTAGCAATCTTCGCAACCACTTAAAGTCTTATTTGGAGCACATGTTATCAAACACTGCCTATTCAGCAGGCTGGATTTGCTCAACTGAAAATTGCAGCTACTTCACAGTCCTTGCCCTTGTGTAAGGCCGGCTATTTTTCCCTTCATGCTCTGCAGATCCTTAGCTGTTAGCCATCTGGCATCAGTCTCCCTTTTGATCCATGAAACATTAGCGAATTGGATCATAAAGGATTGCTGATCATACCCCACCTCGCGACAGCAGATATTCAAGTCCATGCCATGTTACATTTATTTATATCCGTCATTCGTTCGCGTATCTTTTGCAAATACCAGTACATTTCTAACTTCCCTTCCATTTCTACTTTCCAATGTTTAAACATAATCAGAGTATACATTTGATACATCAAAATCACAACCATACCAATAATCCCAATGTGTGAAATAATTCTAATCCATGGATGTATCTGTATGTTGGTATCCCAATTCAAAATATCATCCAACCAGCTAATCGTTTCAATCTTTCATCCGGTTCCCTTGTCTTTTTGAATGACTTTGACAAATATCTGGTGGGTTTTTGCTAACTGTTTCTTGATCCATGGCAAGTCCTTGGGTAAACGACTAATGTTTGTTTAGTATTTTGCAAAATACCTTCCGAAACTCTGTTTAATTTCTTCAGTGACATTAATTATAGTTTCTTCCCTCTAATGTACATAACCAGCTCGATTTGGCCCATCCTGGTATTTGGGGTTTAAAGAAATAGGCTGTGTTAGTAATTGGACATCTCCGAATGCCATATCGATCATTTGGGATGTAACCAGAATTGTTGTGGTAGGGGGCTAAGGTCGTCAGGGAGGTTGTTTCCGGTAACCCATCCCACTGAATATTTATTATCGTGCTTGCACACTTAGATGAGTTCAAGGTTTGAACCTGTTTCTTCTGACCGATATGCGGTTAGCACATCCGTATTTGCTGAACACTGCACCCCACCCCCTCCCCCAGACACATACACATACATGAGGTGTTGGCAGTTGTCAAGATTATATGGTTCCCAGGTTCATCCTGAACCTGCTTGTCCCGTGCCGACGCCTCAATGAACATCAAATTGGGAAAAGCTGAGGCACATTTAGTTTAGAGATACAGCACTGAAACAGGCCCTTCGGCCCACTGAGTCTGTGCCGACTATCAACCACCCATTTATACTAATCCTACACTAATTCCATATTCCTACCACATCCCCACCTGTCCCTATATTTCCCTACAACCTACCTATACTAGGGACAATTTATAATGGCCAATTTACCTACCTACCTGCAAGTCTTTTGGCTTGTGGGAGGAAACCGGAGCACCCAGAGAAAACCCACGCAGTCACAGGGAGAACTTGCAAACTCCACACAGGCAGTACCCAGAAATGAACTCGGGTCGCTGGAGCTGTGAGGCTGCGGTGCTAACCACTGCGCCACTGTGCTGCCCTAAATGCACACTTGTCTATTCAATGGGACCCTAATAGTCAGTTCAAATTTTATGCCAACAGACCAGGTAAATACTGAACCAGGTGCCTCGCTGTCCAGTTGTGGCCCTGGGAATTGTCGATGGTATGCATTTTCCTTACTTTCTGTTGCATCACGAGTTGAAAACACTTCGTGCCTGTTCCCCCGTAAGTGACTCCAGGTCGAGGAGATCGGTATCTTCCTAGGCCGTCTTCTCCTTTGGCCCTGGGATAGTTGTTGTTGTCGGGTCCCTTGATCATTTCCTAAGGCCTGTTCCACTTGTGGAACTTGTGGCAGTGGCAGAGGGATAGGGGCCGGAGATGATATGTCGCACGCGTCCATCAACACAGGATGCTTGTGGTTACACTGTTTGCTGAACAATTATCATTTGTTTAAATGATACCATTTGATCTTCCCTGAGTCCAGCAGGACGTTGTGCACCGTGGGACTAGCTTTGCTGACTATGGTCTAGGGGCCAAAATACATAGGCGACAAGAATGTGCTAGGCTGGTGGACCTGGAGCATTACTCTCTGTCCTCCATCATATTCTACCGACTTCACCTTGCCGTCGAAATACGCCTTATTACATTAATTCTTCTGTTCCATGTTGACCGCGGCAGCTGTTTATATGCAGCCTGGACATTGACCAATAACTGTTGCACTGCTTTCGCATGACTGAGAGCCGTTCGTCCTCTCATGGGATGTCCTGTCATCAGGACATGAGGGGTAAAGCCTGTTGAGCTTGATACAGTGTTACGTACCAGCATTAGGACAAAGGTTAGGAGCACATTCCATGTAGAATTGTTCTGTTGGATGGTCTTCCGGATCATGCCTTTCCTGGTTCTATTCATCCTTTCTAATATACCATCAGATTGTGGATAGTAAGTTATGTGGAATTTATGATTTATTCCCAATGAGGCCATTACATTTTGCATGACCTGGACGGTAAAATGGGTACCCTGATCGGACTCCATACTGCGTGGGAGTCGTCAGCTGGTTAATACCTGCTGCACCAATATGTCGGCCGTTATTTAAGCTGTATTGATTCTAGTGTGGAAGGCTTCGACCCATTGGTAAATGTGCTGGGATTACCAGTGGCCTGGTTTGATGCTGCACCTTCCTGGTGTGTAAGAGATACTCAATACAATTCCAAATGCGAGATGCGCAGGCCTGGGAGGAATTGGCTCTTTCATTGTGAGTGAGTGGCACTCAGAACTAATACAGCTGGGGTGAACAGAGTGTTTGTTTGTACCGACCATTTAGTTTAGTTCAGTTTAGAGATACAGCACTGAAACAGGCCCTTCGGCCCACCGAGTCTGTGCCGAACATCAACCACCCATTTATACTAATCCTACACTAATCCCATATTCCTACCAAACATCCCCACCTGTCCCTATATTTCCCTACCACCTACCTATACTAGGGACAATTTATAATGGCCAATTAACCTATCAACCAGCAGGTCTTTGGCATGTGGGAGGAAACCGGAGCACCCAGAGGAAATCCACGCAGTCACAGGGAGAACTTGCAAACTCCACACAGGCAGTACCCAGTATTGAACCCGGGTCGCTGGAGCTGTGAGGCCGCGGTGCTAACCACTGCGCCATTTTACTGGGGTGTGAGTGGGACTCAGTACCATTCTAGATGGGATGTGCAGAAGTCTGTTTTCAATGGCCTTATCCTGATGTGTGAGTGTGGCTCTGTACCACTCCAGCTGGGATTAACACTGGCCTGGTGTGAACTTGCTCTTTCCTGATACGTGTGTGGGTCTCAGTACCACTCCACCTGGTATTATCGCAGACTGGTTCGAACTGTCAATTTCCTGGTGTGTGAGTGAGACTCAGTACCATTCCAGCTGGGATTAAAAAAGGCCTGGATTGAATTGGCTCTTTCCTGGTGATGTGAGTAGGACTCAGTACTACCTCAGTTGGAGTAAAAAAATAGACCAGTGTTGAATTTGTCAACTCCTGGTGTATGAGTGGAACTAATTTCCACTCTATATAGCATGTACACAAGCCTGCTTTGATTTGACCCTTTTCAGATGTGTGTGTGGGACTCAGAACGATTCCTGCTGGGATTAACACAAGCCTGATTTGATTTGGCCCTTTCCTGGTGTGTGAGTGCCACTCCACCTGGGATTAACAGGGGCCTGTTTTGAATTGGCCCATTCCACGAGAGCGCATTGTACTCAGTACCACTCCAGTTGAGATTAGCACAGGCCTGGTATGAATTTGCCATTTCCTTGTGTGTGAGTGGGACTCAGTACCACTCCAGCTGGGATTCGCGGGGGCTCTTTGAGAATTGTCCCATTCCTGGTGAGTGAGTTGGTCTCAGTGCCACTCCAGCTGAGAGTAACACAGTCCTGAGTAGATTTGGCCCTTACCTGGTGTGTGATTGGGACTCAGTTCCACACTCACTGAGATTAACCCAAGCCTGGTTTAAGTTGACCCTATCCTGGTGTGTCATTGGGGCTCAGTACCACTCCAAATGGTATTAACACAAGCCTGGTTTAATTTGACCCTATCCTGGTGTGTCAGTGGGGTTCAGCACCACTCCAGCTGGAAGGTACACAAGCCTGTTTTGAATTGGCCCTTCCTTACCTGGTGTGTGAATGGGACGCAGTTCCTTGCTATCTTGGATTTGTACAAGCCTGGCATTAATTGGCACTTTCCTGCTGTGTGGATGGGGCTTAATACCATTTCAACTGGGATTAAAGCAGGCCTGGATTCAATTGCCCTTTCCTGTTGTGTGAGTGGGGCTCAGTACCACTCCAACTGGGAATATCACAGGCCTGAATCGAACTGTCCCTTGTTTGCTGTGTGAGTGGGACTCAGTATCACTCCTGCTGGGATTAACTCATATCTTTTTTTAATTGGCCATTTCGTGATGTGTGTGTTGGACTCAAAATCATTCCAGCTTGAATTAACACTGGCCTAGCTTGAAATGGCCCTTTCTTCATGTGAGAGTGTTACTAAGTATCAATCCACTGGGATTGACACAGGCCTGGTTTGATATGCAATTTGCTGGTGTGTGAACGGGATTCAGTGCCATTCCAGCTTGGATTAACATAGGCCTAATTTGAATTGGCCCTTTCCTGTTTTTTGTGTGATCTGCAGTGCGATCATTTTATGTAATATTTGGAATTGCCATTTTAATGATGTACCCTCTGGTCGGTTTATGTGATATGCACAATGACTATTTGAAGTGACAGACAGTGCGTTCATTTTATGTGATCTGCCCTGCGACAATTTTAATTAACATGCACAGAAAACATTTTAAATGATATGCTCTGTCACCATTTTAGGTGACATAAACTGTGGTCATTTTGAAGTGACATGCACTGCCACCATTTAAATTGAGATGCACTACGGCCATTTTAAGTGGTATGCAGTACGGCCATTTTAAGTGACTTGCACAAGCCAAAAGACTTGCAGGTTGGTAGGTAAATTGGCCATTATAAATTGTCACTGGTATAGGTAGGTGGTAGGGAAATGTAGGGACAGGTGGGGATGTGGTAGGAATACAGGATCAGTGTAGGATTAGTATAAATGGGTGGTTGATGGTCGGCACAGACTCAGTGGGCCGAAGGGCCTGTTTCAGTGCTGTATCTCTAAACTCTAAACTAAACATTCATTTTAAGTGATCTGTTGTGCGATTATTTTAAGTGAAATGCATTATACCCATTTTATTTGATTTACCCTGTGACCATTTTAAGTGCCATGCACTGCACCTATTTTAACTGATCTGCACTGCATCCATTTTAAGTGACATGTCGCATGGCCATTTGGGCTGCGGTCGTTTTAAGTGATATGCACAGTGGCCATTTTAAGTTTTGTTCACTACGGTCATTTTACGTGTTTGCAGTGCAACCATTTTTACTGTCCTGCACTGTGGCCACTTTAAGTGATAGACTCTATGGCCATTTTAAGTGATTTACAGTATGGCCATCTTAGGTGACCTGTTCTGCGAGATTTTCAAGTGACATACGGTGTGTCCATTTTAAGCGACATGCACTGTGACCATTTTAAGTGACATGCACTGCGCCACTTTAAGTGATAGGCCCTATGGCCATTTTAAATGATTTACAATGTGGTCATTCTAAGTGACCTTTACTGCGACTGTTTCATGGGACATGCCGGGCGGCCATTTGAAATGGAATGCACTGCAGTCTTTTTAAATGATATGCACTGTGAACATTTAAAGTGGCATTGTCTGTGGCTATTTCAAGTGACCTGAACTGAAGCCATTTGAAGTGATCTGCACTGCAGCAATTTAAAGTGAGATGTCCCGCAACCATTTTAAATGAGAAGTACTGTGACCATTTTAAGTGATATGTACTGTGACCATTTTAAGTGGCATTCCGTGTGATTATTTCAAGTGATCTGCATTGCGGCCATTTGAAGTGACATGCACTGTGGCCATTTTATATAATTATGCACATCGGCCATTTTACATGCTATGCACTGCGACCATTTAACTGACATTCACTGCGGCCATTTTAAATGATATTCACTGAGGCCTGTTTGAAATGAGAACAATCCACGGCGATCATTTTCAATGTTTTCCATCTACGGCAGTGAATGTATGAGATGTAATGGATTATAAATGAGTGCAAAGGACCATAAAGGATAATAAATCATACACAATCACAAAGGATTACAATGATTTATAAAGTATCAAGCAGAGTTTATAACGGTTATAAAGCGCTGTAAATGTTTATAAGTGATTCTAAACGGTTATACAGAATTATAAAGAATTCTTTATTTAACAAACGCATTATAAATGATTATGAAGAGTTCTTGCTGCAGCTTCCCGTCACCACTGGTAACAGGCCTCGACCCCAATCCCGGTCACCCTTGGAGTCAGGTCCCGCCCCCACTCCCCATTACCATGCGAAACCGACCCCGCCCCCACTCTCCATCACCCTGGGAAACAGGCACCGCCCCAATACCCACCACCATGGGAAACAGGCCCCGACCCCTCTCCCCATCACCCTGCGAAAGTGGCCACAACCCTACTCCACGTCACCATGGGAAATAGGCTTCGCCCACGCCAGTGCCCCCCGTAGCAATGGAAACAGGCCCCGCCCCCACTCCCCATCACCTTAGGGAACAGGTCCTGCCCCCTCTCCCCATCACCACTGGAAACAAGCCCCACCTCCAAATGTTCGTCATAGTGACAGGCCACGCGCCAGCGCTGTCACCATAGTAACACGCCCCGCCTCTGCTCTGTCTCCAAGGTGACAGGCCCCACACCCTCTTTGTCTCCACAATGACAGACCTGCTGCAGCTCTGTCTCCATAGTGACAGTCCCCAACTGAACTCTGTCTCCATAGTGACAGGCTCCGCTGGAAATAGTCAATGATTCAGTTCCTCTCATCATCGAATGAATTTAACAATTGAAGTAAGGGGATATTTCAGCACATTCTTCAACTGCTTTCTGAACTGAGTCTGGATTACGGCATAAATCGCAGTGTTTGTGCAGCAACTCAGGAGCTACAGCATGAAGCCCAATTCCCGCAGAAACGGAGGTAGATAAACAGACACAGACCCCAAATACCAGATCCGCCTCCATATCGAAAAGACCATTAACACTGCCCACAACAGGATGAAATTCCCCGAGATAACTGACAGGAAAATTATGGATTTCCTTCGACTATCCATCTCAGCGTCTCTGCGACTCCCCCCACTGCTGTGAGCTCGGAGTCTCCTGCGCCCTCTGCTGCTCACTAAAATGTGCCTGACGGTGAGAGCATTGAGCAGCAGAATCACCACAAATGGAAGCCCCGGGGTTAGAATGTTGTGGAGGAGCTCGATTGTTACCCAGAAGCGAGATAACATAACATCCTCTGTTACTTCACAAAACCAGGGGTCATTCTCCAGAGAATACTCACCCATTAACATAAAATACCAGAAGATGTTCTTTAAACAGCTCAGCACAGTCACTGTTCCCACAACCACAGCCGACGTTTTCTCACTGCAGTATTTACTTTTCAGCTTCTGGCAACAAATGGCCACAAATCGATCAAAGGTGAAAGTGACGGTGAACCAGACAGAACAGTCTGTGGCTGCGTAAAGCAGGACGGCGTGGATATTACACACGGGGATGGACTCCAGGAACTGAAACTGTTCCCAATAAACAATGGGAATGTGTCTCAATATCAGGTCCAGGATAATGACCAGTAGATCCGCCGCTGACATGGCCACCAGGTAGTGCATGACACATTTGGAGAGACCACACTTTCCCCGAGACAGTATCCCAATCGTCAGCAAGTTAACTGTGAGGAAGGGAAATAAATAGAGAAATTATATATCAGGATGGAGCAAAGTTACCAGTTTGATTGAGGACTTATTGAGACTTATAAATGTGTTCCTATATCCAGTGATGTATTAAAAAGATTGGACGTGAAAGAACAAATGGGAAGGTCTGTGATACGGTGGAAGGCAGGAGAGATTAAATAATAAAAGGATGAAATTGAAATTGTTAAACTCAATGTTGATCATAAATCTCCCCCTGTCGGTTGTCCCTGTCTGGTTTAAAAACTGTTCCATCTCTAATCTCTCCCTCTTCTGATGAAGGGTCACCGACCTGAAACATTAACTCGGTTTCTCTCTCCACAGTTAATGCCAGACCTGCTAAATATTTCTAGCATTTTCTGTGTTTATAACAGATTTGCAGCCTCTGCAGCAGTTTCCTCTTGTGTAGATAGTTAAATGATGAACTGACTGAGATTCCCTTAGCTGTGATAGGCAGCACGGAATTCAATTATCTCAAAGGAACAATTGCAAATGAGTCCACTGCAAAATCAGTGAAATAAATAATCTCAATCGTCACTATGGTAACTGTAAACAAGGGAAATTATCAGGAAATGTTACAACGGGTTTGGAGTAAAAATAACAGTTTGATGGATTTCGGTGTGACGCTTGTCCACTTGTTACCACATTCAGTATCTATCTAATTATTGTTCCAGTGACAGGGATTTCTGCTGGTGACGGGAGGATGAATTTAGTGGAACCAACTGAGGTCCCAACGATGGTCGAAAAGGTGAGGGGAGCAAAGTATCTGAAATTCGGAGCTCACACCACTTCCAATTCAGTGGCGTTCGGCAATTAATTGCTTGCTGCTGTTTTCCACAGCCCTTTAAGATTGGGGATCCCGCCTGTCAAAGCTGCTGAATAATCAGAGGGCCAACAGTTCAGTATTATCTACAACACCACCGGGAACAGTGGTACTGCCAGTACCACACCAGGCCTGGGTGCAGGAATTTGGCTGGAGCCCTAGGCCTCAGATCAGTGTGGCTACGACACCAAAGCCAGCCCGTGTGTCGGGGCCACTGCTGGGAATACACCAGGCCAGGAACCAGGACCATGGCTGGAGTCCCGGATCACATTTAAGTGCAGCGAGGACACCAGGGTCAGTCATGGAGTGTGTGTGTGTGTGTGTGTGTGTGTGCGTGTGTGTGTTTGTCTCCTTGCCTGATGCGTGATGTGTATGTGTGTGTGCATGTGTGCGTGCGTGTCTGCATGTCTGACTCTGCATCTGGGTGTGTCTGTGGTTGGCTGTGGGTGGGCATTGGTGTGTGTATCTATGCGTGTGCGTTTGTATGTGTGTGTGTGTGTGTGTGTGTGTGTGTGTGTCTCAGAGCCTGGGTTGTACTTTGTCTCTTCGTGTGCGTGTATGTGTGTCTGTGTGCGTGTATGCGTGCATGTGTTAGTTTGACTCAGGTCATGGTTCGTGCTGTGTCTGTGCATTTGAGTGTGTTTTATGTCTCAGGGCCTGGGTTGAGATGTGTGTCTGTCTGCGTGCCTCTGCGTTTGTGCTTTGTATTTGTGTGTGTGTGCCGCAGGGCCTGGACTGTGCTATGTGCCTTAGTGCGTGTGTTTGTTTGTCTGTGTCTGTTTGTGTTTGCATCTGAGGTTTTGTGTGGTTGGGTGAGAGTGCACGTGTATGTGTGTCTGTGTTTGTGTCTGTGTCTCCAATCTGGGTGGTGCTGTGTGTGTGTATGTCTAGTGCTTCTTTTGTGCTATGTTTGTCTGTGTGTGTGTGTGTGTGTGTGTGTGTGTGTGTTTGTATGTGTATCTTAGGGCCTGGGCTGTGTGTGTTTGCATGTGCATCTCAGGACTGTGTGTATGTGCGTGTGTGTGTATCTCTGTGTGTGCGTTTATGTGCGTGCGTGTCAGTGTGGTTTACGTCTTGGGACCTGAATGGTGGTCTATGTTTGTGTGAGTGTGCGTGCATGCGTGTGATTGTGTCTGTGCTTTGCAAGCTCAGTGCCTGGGGTATGACCTGTGTCGGTGTGTATGTGTGTGTGTGTGTTCATTTTCTTCAGTGCCTGCTTTGCAATATTTTCGTGCGTGTTTGTTTCTGTGTCGGGCTCAGCAACTGGGATCTGAATTGTCTGTTTGTGTATGTGTGTGTATGTGTGTGTCTTTGTTTGCAAGTCTGTTTCAGTGACTGGGATTTGACTCCTGTATGTGTGTGTGTCTTTCAGGGCCTGGGTTATGGTGCATGTCTGCATGAGTGTGTTTATTTGTCGTTGTGTTTTGTGCATGTTTATATAGGGCCTGGCGTTTGCTGTGTGCCTATTTGTGTCTCTTTGCGTGTGTGTGTATGTGTCTCATGGTCTGTGTTTTTCTGTGTGTGTGTGCGCCTGCGTGTGAGTATGTGTGTGTGCATGTATGTGTGTTTGTATCAGTGCCTGTGTTGATAAGTGTGTGCGTGTGTCAGACCCTGTGTTGTGTTTGTGTTGTGTGTCTTTGTGTCTTTGTGTTTGCGTATGAGTGTGTGTGCCTGTGTTTCATGTCTTGGGACCTGAATGATGCTCTATGTTTGTGAGTGTGTGTGTGTGTGTGTGTATGTGTGTGTGTGTGTGCGTGTGTGTTGGAGGCTGGGTTGTGTGTTTCATTTGTGTGTCATTGTGTGTGTGCTTGACAGGTTCAGTGCCTGGTGTATGACCTGTGTCGGTGTGCATATATGTGTCTGTATTCATTTGCTTTAGTGCCTGCTTTGTAATATTTTCGTGTGTGATTGCTTCCGTGTCAGGCTCAGTGCCTGCTGTGTGATCTGATGCACGTGTGGTTTTTTTTTTGGCCTGTGTGTGCGTGTCTGTGTGTAGGTGTGTGTCTTTGTTTGTGTGTCCGGCTCAGTCCCTGCAGTGTGATCCCTGTATGTGTGTGGACACGTGTGAATGTGTGTGCGTGTGTGCGCACGTGTGTGCGTGCGTCTATGTGTGTGTGTCTGTTTATGTATGCATGCCCATGTGTCTGAGATAGTATATGATTGTGGGTGGTTGTATTGTCCCGTGTAAACATGTGTTTCAGTATCAGGGCTCAGATTGTTTTGTTTGTGTGTAATTGTATCAGTGCCTGTGTCGATGTGTGTGTGTTTGCATCAATGCCTGTGTTGATGTGTATGTGTTTCATGCTCTGTGTTCTGTGTATGTTTCTGTCAGTGCTTCTGTTGTTCTGTGCATGTGTGAGTAAGTCTGTGCCTGTGTGCACGCGCGCGCATGTGTGTTTGTTTAAGTGTCTGTGTTTATAGAAACATAGAAAATAGGAGCAGGAGTAGGCCATTGTGACCTTCGAAACTGCTCCGACATTTATTGTGATCATGGCTTCAGTAGCCTGCTCCGGATGTCGCCCCATTCCCTCTGATCCCTTTAGACACAAAAGCTATATCTAACTCCTTCTTGATAACATACAATGTTTTGACCTCAACTGCTTCCTGTGGTAGCGAATTCCACAGGCTCACCACTCTCTGGGTGAAGACATTTCTCCTCATCTCAGTCCTGACAGGGTTAACCCCTATCCTTAGACTATGAGCCCAGGTTCTGGAATCCCCCACCATCAGGAACCTCCTTCATGCATCTACCCTGTCAAGTCCTGTAAGAATTTTATAGGTTTCTATGAGATCCCCCCTCAATCTGTGTGTGTGTGTGTTGTGTGTGTGGGTGCATGTGTGCCTGTGTGTGTGGATGCGTGTGTGCCTGTGTGTGTGTGCCTGTGTGTGTGGATGCGTGTGTGCCTATGTGTGTTTGTGTGTGTGCGCACGTGTGTGTGTGGGTGCATGTGTGCCTGTGTGTGTGTGTGTGTGCCTGCGTGTGTGTGTGTGCCTGTGTGTGTGGATGCGTGTGTGCCTATGTGTGTTTGTGTGTGTGTGCGCGTCTGTGTGTGTGGGTGCATGTGTGCCTGTGTGTGTGGATGTCTGTGTGCCTGTGTGTGGATGCCTGTGTGTGTGTGTGTGTGTGTGCATGTCTCAGGGCCTGGGTTGCGCTGTGCGTCTGCGTCTGTCTGAGCATTGGTGCGTGCGTGTGTGTGTGTCTATCTGTCTTTGTGTGTCTGCCTTAATGCCATGGCCTGGATTTGCTGCGTGTCTATTTGTGTCTCTGTGCCCGTGTGTCTTTGTGTGTGTGTGCATGTGTCATTGTGTGTGTGCACGTGTGTGTTTGTATGTGTATGCATGTGTGTGTGCATGTGGAAGTTTGTGCGTGTGTGTATGTATGTGTGTGTGAGTGTGCGCATGTATGTGTGTTTTTGTGTCTCAGGGCCTCGACTGTGTTGTGTGTGTGTGTGCATGTAGGTGTGTGCATGTGTGTGTGTGTGTGTGTGTGTGTGTGTGTCTCATGGCCTGAGTTGTGCTGTGTGTGGGCTTGTCTGAAGGAATGGGTTGTGCTATGCGTCTGTGCATTTGTCTGCATGTGTGTGTGTGTGTGTGTGTGTGTGTGTGTGTGTGTGTGTGTGTGTGTATGCTTTATAGCTCAGTGCCTGGGCTTTGCTGTGTATACCTGCATTTGTGTGTATCTGTCTCAAGCCTGGGTTGTGCTTTGTGTCTTCGTGTGCGTCTGTCTGTGGGTTTGTCACAGGGCCTGAGTTGTGCTGTGGGCAGCGTTTGTGTGTCTCAGGACTTTATCTCTGCTGTATGCGTGTTTGTGTCTGTCTTTGTGTGGGTGTGCTTGCGTGTGTTGTTATCTGTATTTGTGAGTGGGTGGATGTGGGTGAGTGTGCGGGTATGTGTGTATGTGTCTCTGTGCTTCGGTTGTGCTGAGTATACATGTGTTCGTGTCAGGGCTTTGCTGCGTGTGTGTGTTTGTGTATGTGTGGTTGTTGCAGGGACTGGGATGTGAGGCATGTCTGTGTATGTGTGTGTGTTTGTATGTCTCTCAATGTTTGTGTTTTTCTGTGCGTATCAGTGTGTGTGTTTGTGTGTGTGTGTTTTTGTGTGCGTGTGTTTGTTTGCTTGTGTGTTTCTATCAGTGCCTGCGTTGATGTGTGCGTGTGTGTATTTGTGTTTTTAAGTTTCTATCTTTGATGTGTGTGTGTGTGTCATGACATGGTTTCTGCTGTGTGTAAATTCGTGTGTCTGTGCCTGTGATTGTGTCAGGCCGTGGGTTGTGCTCTGTATAGGTGAGTGGCGCAGTGCTTCTGTTGTGCTGTGCCTGCATTTGCATCTCAAGGTCTGGGCTCTGCTGTGTGTGTCTGTGTGTGCGCGTTTGCGTGTGGGCTTATCTGCGTTTGTGTGTGGGTGGGTGTTTTTTGTCTCTGTGTGTATCTGTGCATGTGTGTACGTTTGGTTCAGGGCTGGGGTTGTGTTTTGTGTGTGTGTGCGCGCGTGTGTGTGTGTGTATGTGTGTGCGTGTCTGAATGTGTGTGTGGTTACGTATGTTTGTGTGTCTCGGCAACCGGGCTGTGCTTTGAGTGCGTGCAAGTGTGTGTGTGTGTGTGTGTGTGTGTGTGTGTGTGTGTGTGTGTGTGTGTGTGCACTTGTGTGTCTGGTTCTGTGCCTGGGGTGTGATCTGTGAGTGTGCCAGTGTGTGTTTGTATGTTTGTGTGTGTTTCTGGCTCAGTGCCTGGGATGTAATGGGTGTGTGTGTTGTGTTTGTGATTGTGTCACGCCCTGGGTTGAGCGGGTCTCAGTGCTTCTGATGTGCTGTGTGTGCATGTGCATCTCAAGGACTGGGCTCTGCTGTGTGTATGTCTGTGTGTATGCATTTGCGTACCTGCTTATCTGTGTTTTGTGTCGGTGGGTGTTGTTGTCTCTGTGCGCATCTGTGTATGTGTTTGCCTCAGGGCTAGGGTTCTGCTGTTAGTGTGTGTAAGTCATGACCTGGCTTGTGCTGTGTGTCTATTTGTGTGTCTGTGCCTGTTTTGTGTGTGTCTGTGTGTGTTTGTGTGCACGTGTGTATGAATTTGTGTATATTTGTGTGTTTGCATCTGTGTGTGTGTGCCTGCGTGCGTGCATCTCTCATTCAGGGCCTGGGTTGTGCTGTGAGTGTTTGTCTGTGCTTGTATGTTTGTGATTGCGTGCGTTTTTGTCTCAGAATCTGCGTTGTGGTGTGTGTGTGTGCGTGTGTCTATGTGCATGTGTTTGAATGTGTGTGTCAGGCCTTGGTTGTAGTGTATGCTTGGCTGTGTGGCTGTGCGCGCGTGTGTGTGTGTGTGTTTGTGCTTGGCTCAATGCCTGGGCTGTAGTGTGTGTGTGTTTATATATGGCTGACACAGTACCTGGGGTTTGATATGTGTGTGTGAGTTTGTCTGCATACGTGTGTGTGTGACTGTGTGTCTGGGTTGTAATCTCTGTGCAAGTGATTGTGCCTGTATGTTTGTGTCCAGCTCTGTGCCTGGGTTGTGATCCGTGTGTGTGCGTGATGTGTTTGCATCTGCCTGCCTGTGTCTATGTGTGTGTGTCTCCCTCTGTGTATGTGAAGTTTGTATGTGCCTGTGTGTGTACGTGCCTGCGTGTGTATGTGATGTGTGAATGTATCTCTGCGTGCCTGTGCGTGTCTGTTTGTGTATGTGGTTCTGTGTGTGTGTATGTGGTGTGTATGTGTGTGCGTGTGCATGTTTGTGTGTGTGAGTGTGTGTACATGTGTGTTTTTGCATGTGCATGCCTGGCTCAGTGCCTCGCATATGACCTGTGTCTGTGTGTGTCTGCAGGTGTAAGCGTGTGTGATATATGTGTGTGCAGGTGTTTGTGTGTGTAAGTGTGCATGCATGTGTGTGTGCGTGTGCGTGTGTACATCGTACTGCCAAATCTAGAGTTCCCTGGTTATTTAGAAGCTTACAGGGTAAGTTAAAGCAGAAATAGATTCTTATATCGATCAAAAACATCTTAATAATTTAGAAAGCCTAGAGGAGTATAGGTAGTGCAGGGGTGAAGTTAAAAGGGAAATCAGAATGGAAAAGAGAGGACATGAAGAATTATTGACAGGTAAAATCAAGGAAAACCCAAATATTTTGTATGAGTATATTGAGAGCAAGAGTATAACCTAAGGAAAGGTTAGGGCTTATCAGAGGTGTACAAGGGAACTTATGCTTGGATGCAGAAGGGGTGGGCAGCGTTCTTAATTAGTTTTTTTGTCTCTGTCTTCAGAAAGGAAAGGGTTGACGCAGACATTAAAGTTAAAGAGGAATAGTGTGAAATATTAGATATGATAAGAATAATGAGAGAGGAAGTACTGGAGGGTCTTGAAAGTGGATAAATTACCAGGGCTTGATGGATTGCAACCCAGGTTGTTAAAGGAAGCCATGGAGGAAATAGAGCTTGCCCTGACGATCATATTCAAATACTCACTAGATCCAGGGGAGGTACCAGACGATTGCAGGTCTGTGAATGTTGTACCATTGTTTAAAAATGTTGTGGGGAAGGACCAAATAATTATACGTCGGTCAGTCTGACATCGGTGGTGGATATATTATTAGAATCTATCCTGAGGGAGAGGATAAACTGTCCCTTAGAAGGGCATGGATTAATCAGGGATAGCCAGCATGGATTTGTTAAGAGAAGGCCATGTCTTAATAACTTAATTAAGCTTTTTGAGGACGTGACAAGAAGGATTGATGAGGTAGTGCAGTGGATGTGGTCAATGTATACTTTAGTAAGGAATTTGACAAGGTCCCACGTGACACACTGGTCAGTAAAATGAAAACACATGGGATAAAGGGGTATGTGGCAGGTTGGATCCAAAATTGGTTCTGTGACAAGAAACAAAGGTAGTAGTCCACGGATGTTTTTTTTTTTTGTGAATGAAAAATTGTTTCCAGTGGCGTTCCACAGTGCTCAGTGTTGGGTCCCTTGCTGTTTGTGGTATATTTTAATGATTTGGATTTAAATGTGTGAGGCATGATTGGGAACTTTGCTGATGACACAAAAATAGGCTGTGTAGTTAATAGTGAAGAGGATTGCTGTAGACTCCAGAATGATATCAATGGTTTGGTTGAATGGCAGAAAACAATCAAATGGAATTCAATCCTGAGAAATGTGGGGTAATGCATTTGGAGAGAGGAAATGAAGCGAGGGAATACACAATAAACAGGTGGATATTGAGAGGGTTATAGGAAGTGAGAGAAGTTGGAGTGCATGTCTACAGGTCCCTGAAGATGGCAGGACAGGTAGATAGAGTGGTGAAGAAGACATATAGAACGCTTTCTTTTATTGGCCGAGGTAGAATACAAAGGCAGGGATGTAGTGCTGAACTGTATAAAGCGATGCTTAGGCCACAGTTGGAGTATTGCATACAGTTCTGGTCACCACATTACAGGAAGTACATACTAGCTGTGGAGAGAGTACAGAGAAGATTTACAAGAATATTGCCAGGGCTCGAATGTTGCATCTATGAGGAAAGATAGGATAGGGTAGGGTTGCTTTCCTTGGAACAGTCGAGGCTGAGGGGTGAATTAATAGAGGTGTGCAAAAATATGAGGGACCTAGATAGAGAAGACAGGAAGGACCTGTTTCCCCAGGTGGAGAGGTCAATTACCACGTGGCACAGATTTAAGGTGATTGGTAAAAGGATTAGAGGGGACATGAGGAAAAACATTTTCACCCAGAGGGTGGTGGGTGTCTGGAATTCACTGCCAGGAATGCTGGTGGAAGCAGAAACCCTCAATTATTTTAAAAGGTACCTGGACATGCACCTGAAGTGCTGTAACCTGCAAGACTATGGACTAGATTCTGGAAGGTGGGATTGGATTGGGCGGCTAGTTTTTCCGGCTGCACGGACACGACGAGATGAATGGCCTCCTTCTGTGCCATAATGTACTTATAGATTTATTTTGTGTGTGAGAGTGTGTGTGTGTGAGTGTGCGTGCATGTGTAACTTTGTGTGTATGGGATGCATGTATGTGTCTTTGTCTGTGCCTGTGATGTGTGTGCCATGTGCCTGCGTCTCTGCATGAGTATGTATGTGTGTCTGTGGTGTATATATGTGTGTGTGTGTGTGTGTATGTGTGAGTGTACACAACTGTGTGTTTGCGTGTCTGTGTGTGCCTGGCTGAGTGACTGGGGTATGTCCTGTGTCAGTGTGAGTGTGTGTGTGTGTTTGTGTGCATGTGTCTGTGTGTGCCTGACTGTCTATATGTTATTTTCATCCATGTGTCTCAGGGCTGCGTTGTGCTTTGTGTCTTCGTGTATGTGTGTTTGTGCGCGTGAGCATGCATGTGTGTGTATCTGTGTGTGGGTTTGACTCAGGGCCTGACTTGTGCTGTGTGTCTGTGTGTGTGTGTGTGTGTCTGTGTGTGTGCGTGTGTGTGAGTGTGTCTTTGTGCGTCTCAGTGCTTGTGTTTTGCTCTGTGTGTGAGCATATCTCAGTAACGGGGCTGTGGTGTCTGTTTGTTTGTTTGTGTGTGTGTGTATGTGTGCCTCAAGGCCAGTGAGGTGCTTTGTGTCTTCGTGTGTTTGTTTGTGTTTGTGTGGCTGTGGGTGTGTTTCTCAGCGTTTGCATGTGTTTGTATCTGTGCATGCGTAAATGCGTGTGCGTGTTTGTGTTTGTTGTGTGTGTGTGCATGTGTCTGCGTGTTGGTTTGTCTCAGGGACTGGGTTGTATTGTATGTGTGTGCCCCTGACTGCTTGAATTGTCTTATGCATGTGTGTATGCGTGCGTGCGTGTGTGCGTGATAGC